>NW_027499642.1:0-95405 GCF_021521415.1 Bidens hawaiensis | reverse complement strand
AGTATGTAACAAAAAGAAAATTTTAAAAAGAAAAAAATATATATAAAAAATGCTTGTCGTGCTTAAAATTTAAAATACTCTTTGCCATGTTCGCTTACCATGCCGATGGGTCGCTTGGGCAATTGGACTGGATTAAGACTACCACTTAATTAACAGAGGTGTACAAATAACCAACTTTCTTTATTAACCGGAATGGTTTTAAAACTGATTCGGAATTGGTCAACATGGTTAAAACCGGATTGGATTGGAACTAGATTGCATGAAAACAGTTTTCGAAACCAATTAAAAACTATTTTTTTTTATTGCAACAATGTTAAGTTCGTTGACGCCTATTCAACGCTAACGAAAGATTGTGATTGACCACATTTGGATGCTATTGCTAAATAGCGTTTTTAAATAAGAGATTAAAGAGTATTACTGAGTGATGTAATTAAACAAACACATCCGATACCTATACAAAACAAACGAGAGGCAAAAACGTCATTTGGACAAAAAAAATTGACTCTATAAGTATTTAGAAAACGAAAAAATAGCTAGTTTTTTTTAAACCGAATCTAAGATCCCAAAATAACAATAAAAAATTGTATTTATTTTTTTTTATAAAAATAACTATATTTTTAAATATGTCCCGATTACCCTGTATATAACTATTTACATAATCGTGCATCCGTACGCAATTATACACATACGATACCTTTTTGTTTGCACATTGCGTAACATGATACATGATATCTTACATATATTACATAATATCACATGTAATTATTTACATCAATTGCATAATATTGTATGTAATTATTTATATATGTTATGTAATATTACACGTAACTAGGATATATCGCGTATTCGCGTATAATACACGGTGATTAAAAAATACAACAAAAAAGTAAAATTTAATAATATACGTAATAACATACCTTGCCGTCTCAAAAGCATATTAAAATATATTTATATGTCTAAAAATATGTTTAATACAACATATTTTTATCTTATGGATTCATAATAACATATCTTATGGAAGAATTATTTTGTTTTAATAGTTTTAATAGGTAGATTAAAAATAAATAGCTTATTAGATGTAAATTATAATTTTGAAAATTGTTGAGCTGGAATCCTATGTGGATAACTTAATTAAAGGCCATATAGAAACTATATGTTGCTTTAATACGATAGTTGGATTAATTATATACATAATAAAATGCAACACTATACGTGATTAGATGCAGATTTATGTGGAAACTAGGTTAATAACCCATGCAATTTACGGGCTGAATAAAGAATATAGCATCAATTTAAAAATGTTTATATACATGGTATAATTTATGAATGTATAACAATTTCTAATATATGAAATTAAATATTACATTATATATAAATTTGAAAAAAGATTAAATACAGAAATTGTTTATAAAACCTTCAAATATCTCATTGTACATAACATAAGTGGTTTTCCCATATTAATTATTCAATGGTACGAAAGGATAACTTTAAAGTTTTAAAAATGGTAAAATAAATCACGAGTCAAGCCAAGTTTCACTAAATTTTCATATAAGGCAAATTTTAGGTATTTAGATGTACACACGCTTGAAAATAGACTTTTAATAGTTTAGGCATATGTTAGTTGTTTTACGCAAATCAAAAGAATCTTTATAATAATAATATTTTAAAATAAAGTATTTAAAAAATTAGTTTAAAAAACGTAATAAATAAATAAACATTAAACGGGAAATCACATTAAATGAGAGTTAATGAAAATTTAATTTAGAAATTTTAAAAATAATATAATAAATATAGCAAATTAATTTAATAGATTTAAATAGGGTTTAATTTTAGAAATAGCTTATGTATCATATTATGTGGACACTTTAAAAAGATGTCATGTGTCCACATTATTTTACTTTAATATATTAGTAAGATATATCCCCTCGAGTGTATGTTAATTCCCTAAGAAGTTTAATTATATATATATTAATTTGCAACTTTCTTAAGCTTTAGAGGTTGTACCACCATCTTTAAACCTGCCATAGTGACCGTCGTCTTCGAGCTCCGGTACCACCATCTTTAAACCTGCCATAGTGACCGTCGTCTTCAACTGTACGCACGCCTACTGTTGCCGGTTCCATTTGGAAACCCTAGATGGCGGCAGCGTGACGGCGGCGGTGTTTTATGAAACAGGGGTCCGTTAGTGAGGTTGTGGCATGTGTTGTTCCATCTAAATCTAAGTGGCGGCAGTGGTTCGGTGGCCGTCAAAACCTAGAACTGATGTGGTTAGCCCTAATATGGAATGCTTAATGAATGATGCCTTATAAAGTTATAAGTTACTGTTTGTGATGTTTTATTTGGTATTGTATGAGGCTGATTGTTGTGTTTTGTTGTATTGTTTTTTCCCGTTATATCTGTTCATTTGGGGCCTTTATGTGGCCACTGTTGAAGCGATGATGGTTTCCTGAGATTCGGCATGTGTGTAGCTATTTTTGACCTTTTTATTTGTGTTTGTAATAGCACATGAAACCTCTTGCTAAGAACATGAGGTGTGTAGCGTCTATTGTTACGTTACACGCAGTGCACATGAGGTGTTCGATGAAGTGCACGTCTGTCTGTTTGGGTTTTAGAAAGGCTGTGATGGTTTTTCTGAGCCTAGGTACGGTGCACATAAGGTGTTAGACGGAATGCTTTCACGATTGTGCTACACCTTTTGGGTTGTTTTTTGGGCGATGATGATGACGGACTGTTGGCATGGTGACTGTGGTGCTTGGAAACAAGCAACCACAATTGCAGCCATGAATATGATCTGAGCCTCAAGTTATGATTTCAGCCTTATGTAAACATGGGCTCATAATCCATCTAAGCATACCAATTTGAATCTAAGAATTGGTGAAACCATGGAAGTAGTTTGTGGAAAAACGTGAGATGTAATTTTGGGATTATTCTTTACTAATATGTCTTCTGCATATTCTACAAATATAATTAGATTTGCCAACTTAAAAATGCAAGTTTGAGATGTGATTATTTGCATCTGCTTAGTAAACCATTTTCATTTCTTAGTATGTAATGCATGTTTTAAAATTTCTAAAGGTACTTGGTGCGATGAGAGGAATGTCGGGGCTGCTATGGGAAACATCCTAACTTTATCCATATGAGGTATATATCATTTCACCTGTCACTGTAATCTTTACATATTTTATGCATATTGATTGGTTAGATTCATATTCATATATTATTCAAGAAAACATGTTGGTGAGTTTGTGTTGAAAGTTAACCTTTTGTTTTAATTATCCAGGGTATTCACTTTTGGGGTCTCTTAATTCCTGAATGCCATAAGGTACTGCCAGTTGTGTAACCTAAGGGAGAGTTGTTAGCAGATTATCTTTGGCTTCTATTGAGTGGAAAGGTAAAGTGATTATGTTTGACTTAAATGGTGTCATAATGAGGTCTTTAAGAAAGCGATCTTTTGGAGAAAACATTAGACACTTTCTTGCTTCATCATCCTTTTAAGTAGTAAAACCCAATTTTATTAACAATTTGATGGTGTGAAATATGTGCATTTTAAGACAACAGTTCTATAGATTTGGGACGACACGAATGGTGAAGTCGAGACATCTTTGACATGGACAAAATGGAAGAGGTTCTTATTGTAATTTTAGCACAATTTGTTTTTGTTATTTATCTTTTAAAAGTTTTGTAACCTATTGTATGAGTCTTGGTAGCAAGAATGAACGTGTCTGTTTGTATGTTGGAACCTATGTAAACTTTATATTGTGTATTATGTAGCATGGTGATAGAACTAGGTGCCTTGCAATTTTAGACCATTGGTCAGTTTCACATCAGACGTTATTGTTATAGGCAGAGAGCCTAAAAAGTATCTTTAAAATTGTAATTTGTATTTTTTTTTCCAGCCTTACGCCCCCCGCGTTGCAGCGGGACTAAATACTAGTTGTATATATAAAAGAGTCCATAGGAAGTATATAGAAATGAGAGTGCATGAGAAGTTTTTGAAAAGTAAACAAAGTGAGCCCACCCCCAATACTATAAAATTTACGTATTTCAGACAACCAAAACCCACCCTCATCTTCATTTCCTTACCAATACATTTTTAAAATGGCATCTGAATCGAAACTCGCCATGGCGAAAACAGTTGTATCCACCATGGGATCCGTTGCCGCAGCGTTGATGGTCATTCGCAGCGTTGCTCATGATTACTTGCCTAGCTCCTGAATTCCAAGACTATCTTTATTTCAGCTTCCGCAGTTTCATCAATAACTTATTCGGACAGCTGACCATGGTGATATACGAAGTCGATGGAATTCAAGAAAACGAAATGTATAACGCCACAGCACAATACCTAAGCTCCCGAAATTCTCCTGAAGTCCCACGTTTGAAGATCACCAAAAACCCTAGCGAGAAAAACATCAATGTTGCAACTGAAATCAGCGATCGGTTTGTTGATGTGTACAATGGAGTCAAATTCAAGTGGTCTTTGGTTTCTAAGAAGCTACCGACGAAAGAATATTACAAGGTTGCTATCATAGAGTTATGTTATCAGGATTCCTTAACTTAATCGATGGTTTATGGTCAAGTTGCGGTGATGAGAGAATCATCATATTCACCACAACAGCTTCATCTGAACAAATGAACGCTCTAGCACTATGCAGAATGCCAACAGCTTCATCTGAACAAATTCATTACTCATTAGTGAACAACTAAACAAATAGACTATAGAAGATTTAGAAATTATATGGGTTAATTTGAGTCATCTATTTTAACTAAAAGGGTCACTTGAAATTTCATCTTCGGGTCAAAATGGGCCAACAAATTTAAATAAATGGGTCGATGTGGGTTAGTGTCCTAAGAAAATGTGACAGGTTCAGGTCGGATAGGTTTCGGCACAAAACGGTTTGGATTGGAACGAGTTCGAAGGTTTCGGCTCGGAACAGGTTTCGAGCCGACACAAGTTTTCACACAGGATGGGTTCGGTTCGGTTCGGTTCGGTTTTGGTTTCTTTTCGTCGATTTTTTTGATTTCGACTAATTTCTTGAGGGGTTTTTTTTTTGAACGAGGACAACGATAAAACATTTTAGTTTTTTTACTTTTTTTTGTTTTTGATTTATATTTTGAGGTATGATTTTTTTATTATTTTTTTTTAATTTTTAGGGGTTTTTGATCTTAGTAGAAAACCCCTCAGAAAATAAAAAACCATAACTCAAAATATAAATAAAAATCATAATTTCTAAAAAAACTAAAATGTTTCCGCTGTTATCTTTGTAAAAAAAAAACCCCTCGAAATCCGTTCCGACACTAACCTGTTCCCACCCAAACCGAAACAACCATTTTTTCAATTGACCCGTTCTGACCCTAACCTATTCCAACCCTAACCCGTTTCAGCCCATGACCCGTTCGACCCACCCAACCCATTTGCAATCATTAAGTTAAACCAATGGCAAGTTTGATTTTGGACCCAATTCAACTTGAAGGAAAATCAAGAATGACAACTTAGCATACAAGTACTATAATAGGCAAACATATAATATAAAATTAGACGGCTTTCATGTCATATATCATAGAACAGAATACGACTCGGATGGCATCAAATTACAAATAAAACATGAGCTCAGAATAAACAACTAAATCAAAGATTTTTAACATTTCACTGATCAAAAGCCTAACTTACACACTGCGCCCCACCCATAGGTTACCAAAATCAATTAAACTAAATGATTTACTTGACCATAACCGACTGCAGTTTGGCGTTCCAATCTGAATTGAGAATTATGGCATCTTAAGGTGTCGTCTGGATGATGTTCTGTACTTAGGTTTCCATCCTAGGATGTTTGTTTTAAGAATACTAGTTGACCCGAAAAAGCCCATAACTTTTACTTTTTTATACCTTCTAACATGTTTTCTCTTATTCCTCTTTCGCTTCCTTGCGTTGCCCTTGGCACTGCTTTCAACACTCTCATAACCTTCCTGCCCCTGTTGCATTGCACGAATATGTAAACAGAAATTAGGACATTTTAGCATCAGCATAATATACGCATACATAACGTCATAAATGGATATTTAGATCGAACCTTGACGTGTCCCTCATAATTATGAAAATAGGGATGGGGGGATTCGAGACTCTTGACATATCTACTAGCACGCATATTGCGCCCAGCAATGGACACGTGTTTACCATCATCAACACTGTACACATGAGTAGGCAAGTCCTCCACCACCACTACCACCAAGTGTGCAATATCATGCTTGCTCTCACAATGATTATTGTGACAATCCTCGATTTCGGGTTAAATTGTATTTATTTTGTATTTGTTTTTATGTTGTAAACCGACCCGATTTATATCCCGAACATTTCAAATATATAAAATATTGGATTTTATGTTACTAAAACATTCCCGCTTGTCTAATTTGAAAAAACCCCTTTTACGGATTCGAAAACGGACTTAAAACGCTCAAGACACATCAAAAACGAACTTCCGGACGCGAACCGACGTGCTGACCAGCAGCAGATCAGCAGGACCAGCAGCCCATTTTTTTATTTTTTATTTTTTTGTTGTTTTGTGACTTGTCTTGACCCCTCTTGCATGCAAACCTTGATATCACACCCCATGCTTGACCCTTTCAACCCACTCTATATATACACCTATCCCCTTCATTAATCCTTGCTCATTCATCTCTTTCTCTTCCAATTCTCAAGCATTCAAAGGTGTTCTTCATATTTTTTTTGGCAGTTTGACTTTTCAAAGTCAAACTAACCATAGTCTTACATTATAATCAACTTGTTAACACTTATTTATACTTGAAGATTGTGATACAACATATATATAATAGCACCCTTTGTACATTCGGTGGGTATTTCTCGGGTCTCGGTCGGTTAAGTGTCCGGCCCATAAGACAAAGCTACATGGAGGACTCGTAGTAGTCCTTGATTATATATATTTTCCGCATCTAACTATCAAACTAGTTATACTTGTTTAACTTCTGCTCATCTTAGTTTTATTTTACATTTTGAGTTCCATGGTTATGGGATGTAGAGACAGCCTCGGTTATTCCGTAAATAGCTCCAAACCGGAAGCCGAACTCTTGTTTACTAGTTTGTTTAAATAGTTGTATAAACATGTTTTATGTAAGATTTGAGTTTCTAAAATCATTTTAATTAGTTCCATGGTTATGGGTTTGTATAATCTAACCTTGGTCTTATCCCGAAACAAGATCCGAACCGAAAACCGAACTTTCGTTTAAAGACTTTGTTGTTGACTTTTTGTATGTAAAACTTTGGTATTATTATTTATAAATTATTTTACAAGTTCTATGATGTTTTGGACATGTGGTAACCATTCTTGGCCTTATTCCAAGATAAAAACCGAACCAAACCGACTAAACCAAGTTTACCTCGCTTAAGACACACAAGTGTGTTTTTAACCATAAAGCTTATATATTTCTTTAAAAATACTTTATAAAACTGATTTTAATTATTTTCACAAAGTACTCGGAATGTTGAATCCAACTTGATCTTATAACAAAGTTTGGACCGACTAAACCGAACACTCGATTAACGGACGTTGTTAGTTCTAAAACAATAGAACTACATACTTGGTTAAGTCTCTTTAAGATTTATTGAGTTATCATACATTTATTATTTTGAGAAGTTGACTTTGGGTTTGGTCAAGTCACCAAGACCCGAACCGACCACCCGAACACTCGTTAAACTCGTTTTAGTATCTATTTTATAAAGGGACTTGTTTTCTTGCATTTTTACCCACCTTATTACTTAACATAGGTTGAGTAAAATTAAGGGCTAGATACTTTAACCCGGTTTCGAGCAAACTTACATTTTAAAGGACTATTATTATAATTTCTTAAATATTTACATTTTAAACCTTAAACTTTAAATTGTTTATATTTCTTATCATTTATTTTCATTTAAAGACTTCCAAGACAACTTTTCTAATACAAGACTTCTCCTTTAGGCTTCGTTCGTTAAACTCATCGTTCCGGTTAATCTCCAAATCATCAAATCTTTCAAGTTTATTACTTGAATGTGAGTACTTTCATCCCCCGTTTTCACTCTTTTATATTTTGGGGGTGACATTGCAAACTTATTCAAATCCAAATGATTTATACTTGAGTCGTAAACCACAAACTTATTGTATACTTCACTTAAATAAATGCTCGATTTGGTGATTATATGCTTATATGCTTATATGCTTAAGTGCTAATGTATTTACCACTTTTGGATGGTTGATTTATAAATCCGAGTATATCTGGCATCCCCTTATAGAAAGGTGTCGTTAATGTATTCTTATTAACGATTTCATACAAAATCTGAGTATATTTGGCATCCCCTTATAGAAAGGTGTCGTTAATGTATTCTTATTAACGATTTCATTTATCTAAATTGTTGCTATTATTTATTGTTTTGTATACAAGTTGTGGAATTTCATATTATATATCTATTGTTCAAAAACTATGAAATTGCTCACCAACCTTTGTGTTGACAAAATCTATTTATGCAATGTTACAGGTTTGACTTTAGGTTGACTCGAGGACTTGAAGAAAAAAAAACGTTATCGAGACTATTAGGATATTAGCAAAACAAACAATATATTATTTACTATGATTTGAATTTGGTTATTGTATGAACAAGTTATGTGACTCTTTGTGTTTTTATGAATTTAAATGAGTTGATTAAATATTGTCACTTAATAGTGTCGTGTGCGATGAACAATCGGTTAAAACCCCGACGTTTCCGTCGTGGTCGGGGTGTGACAATTATCATCATATATCTCCCACTTGTTGTTTTTCATTACCCATTTCCTACAAGGCAAAGGATCCAAATCGTTATACGAGGCAGCCGAATTGTCGTATAAGCATAGACATTCTTCTATAACCCCCAGCATGCAATTGTTTACACCGCCATCGATGTCGCATTCAAATTCTTCATGTGTAGGTTGAGGGATTTCTCTAAATTCATCTGTAGATAAATCCAAAGAAACAATGACTTTCTCCTTTCCCGATCCAGCACTCATAAACCAATGAAGTGCTCCCCCACATAAGACACCATTACTTTCATCCAAGCACATATACTTGACTTCTCCGATGGCTTTCCAAGTATTTGATTTCAATGTCAAGACATGAAAGACGGCCCGCAGTTCCTCTTAAGCTTCCCTGAAGCCTACAACAACCTTGTAGTCATTGGCGGAAGAGTCATAACCAAAACCCCACAATGCCAGGCTTCCGTATCTAAAGCAGTCATGAGGCCCATAGGGCGGCGTTGGCAGTCTCTTGAGCTCTCTAGTCAAAGGATTGGTCACTACCAACTCAAGGTCCATAGTAGAAAGGCATACCAGACCATTACATGAGCCAATAATAAATGATTTATTGCGGGAAAAGTACTCCTCATCTTCATCTAAAGTTGCCAAGGAACCGATCCTTCTATGTCCAAGTTGACGATTGTCACGATCACTCTTGTGAGAATGGTTCAAGTGATGTTTACCAAAACTTGGACTGGATATAAGAGATCGCCATGACTTACATACGATTTTGCATCGAATTAGATCTTCCGCATCCAAACGTACCAGTATCTGCTCCACCGCATCAAACACAAGCTCTGCCATTCAAACCCTAATAGCTAGCTCCAGGTGCACCGGCGAACGTAAGCGTATGTTATATATGTATATGCGAAAATAATAATATTACAGCCCAAGCCCAATTGAAAAGAATGAGTAATTAGGGATGATAATTCTCGGTTGTAATATGACATTTATTTTGTACCATTAATAAGTTCTGCATGTGCCTTACATTAATACATTGGCATGTTTTTTTAGTTTTACAAAATAATAATGCATTACAATATACCAAAAGGGATTTTCTTCTAGTATTGGTGTTAGCTAAACAAAATATACGCGGTTACTGAATACAAAATAGCAATGTTGTTACGTACTGCTTGCTGTCGGTTCCATCAAGTTGCCCTTTCTTGCCTCAAGAAATTAGACATGTTAATGTTTGTTGTGTTAGTTTTGTAAATGGATGCTTCGGTATTGGTACATCTTACACTCCTCAGACCCTATCATAACTTTGCTATTGATAGGATTTACCGAGGACAACGACGACGATGATGATGATGAATTCGTTGCCTAATTGCTAGAACTCGATTTTATTATGTTGTACTAAAAAGGGATGCTTTTTAAACAACCTGAATTGCTCTACATCTTGTGTTTTGCTTTTCACCACTTGTTAGAATTTGTAACCAATAATTAGTAACTATCTATTTGTGATATTTGTATTAGAGATACTTGTCTCTTCGATGTCGCCAAACAAAATCAGTTACACTCAATTACTACCAAAGACCTTCTAGAAGAAGTCGGTTACAAAAGAAGGACCACTAGAGTGACGTGGCAGGGGAGGTTTCACCGGCAAGAATTAGGGATCAAGAAAGCAAGGAGGGGGGGGGGGGTATGGTCGACGGCGGGAGGAGGGAAAGAAGGAAAAATATTATTTGAAAATTTTGCAATCTAGTCCTTGGGGTTAACATGGATAGTCAATTTAGGTTAAAACACATGTTAAGGGCGGGTATTGCACATATGTGATAATTATATGATTTTATTAAATAAACGAATTAAAACCGATAGACGCGTAAAGATTAGTGACCAAAATGATTAATAAATAATTGATGAATGACAATGGTCCCGGATAATAATAATAATAAAAACGGGTCGGTTTTTAGGTTTCAAAAATTTACGATTGTTAGAGCCGAAATAGAGGTAGTCTTGGAATTCAGCAGGCAAAGGTATTCACGAGCAACGCTGCGAGCAACCATTGCGGCTGTGGCAACGGACCCCATGGTGGAAACAATTGTTTTCTCCATGGCGATTTTGGATTGAGTTGATGAAGACATATTTAAGCTGAAGTGTTATGTTTTAGGTATGGAAATGGAGAACAAGGGGTGGTTTTAACTTTTTATTGTAGAAACGATGTGGGATTTATAGCATGTGGGTGCGTTGACTTTGTTTATCTTTTGAGGAATACAAGTGGCCCAGTTAAAGTAATATAATATCTTACACGTTTATAATTTTTTGTAGTTTGCTTTTAAAATGATTTTCATTAAAAACTAATATGTGAGATTAATTATGTAACGACTTTAATAAGGGAAGGATCTAAGCAATTTTCTAACATTAATGCAATCTACTATGTAGATGTCCATCAAATTTACAAATGAATTTGATATCACATAATTATCAAGACTTTTTTAGTTCCTTAAATATATATAGGTACAGTTTTTTTTTTCCTTTTATAAAGTGGCAACAAACTTGACACTTGGACATAGGCTGATTCGCATATTTTGTCATATATCCTTTAGTCCCTGTTAATCTATATTGGATCTGAACCAGAATACCTGGCTCTAGTATTTATTAGTACTTGAACTAATGCGTATTACCTTTAAAAATCGTTGAAGAATTTCTGAAGGGGTTTGATATATGAAATTACAATCACAAACAGAATTGAGAGGGAAAGGGAGGAATTTTATTGAAATAAGATGGAAAGAGAATTACAGAATTAGATGGGAAAAGAAATCATAACAAACTCACAAAATACTCGTGATATCACTCTCATACATTCCCCTCTATATAATAGAATATAATTGGTTACTAATGGGTTGACGTGGCATTCAATTGGCAATCATACAATTTGGAAGGAATTTTAGTGGAACGGTGGCTCTTTCTAACTTGGTTCTGACCCATTTATGACGCCAATTTCCCGGTTGCCTCTTTGTCACAACATTACTCCCCTCTTGAACATTCACCTTGTCCTCAAGGTGGAGAGTAGGAAAAGATTGCAGTAGCACTGCCTTGTCTTCCCATGTAGCAGATGTAGGTGGCAAACCATCCCATTGCACCAGATATTGCGTTACCAAATGATATGACCAATTGATAGACCGGGTGGTGTCACACCCCAATCCAGGGCCTAGGAGTGTGACCAGCAGTTGGTACCTGTTTTGTAAATATATATTTTAGCGGAAGACTTTAAATATTAAAATATTAATTTACATTATCAAAATTACTCGGGAAATAAACACCCAAGTTTCAGTTTTACAAAACAGTGATATTAATAATACAAGGATTTTATAATATTCAAAAACGAGCCATCTCGAGCGACCTTCTATGACTCCAATCCTTGTAAATCATCTATTATCATCTAATTACCTGCAAGAGTGGGAAAAACACGTCAGCTATTTGCTGGTGAAACGTTTGACTCGATAAAACATTTATAACAGTCGTTAAATATAAACATAGTTTTCTGTTTCACAATCTCAGCAGGAACGTCTGTCCATATCCCGGGATTTGTACCACTGCCTTACACACATAATTCAAAGGTTCCCCGAGTATATAGCCCCTGTTCGGAGACAACTTTCCCTTAGGCTATATAACCCTGTTGGAGAACCGGTTATGACTGACTTGGTTTTGTATGCCAATTATCAGTTATGTTTGGATCCTGACACATGTGTATTCGGTTTGAGTTGCTTTTTATTATCTATTTTGTATTATAATGATTTTAGAGATTATATCTCATGCAAACATTTATCAGACTCTTTGTAATAAATAACCAGTCTATTACAAGAGTAAAAATCAGTTCAGACAGTAAAAGGTTAACGTGTTCACCTTATCTTATCAGTAGGAAATATTAACCTCCTTGCTTCAGTATGCTATTAACCTATATTCATAATAGGTATGCATAAGTACCTATTTGATATTATTCAGCAGACTTTAAGTCTGTTACAATTTCAGCAGACTCGAGGTCTGATCAGCAGACTTAATGTCTGATTCAGTTCAGCAGACTCGAGGTCTGATCAACAGTCTTAATGTTTGACCTAACCTTAGTATAGTTATAGTCGTTTTATGAAAATACTTTGGATTTACATATGACGTTTGGAATAGCACGCTTTGGCCTAATAAAGGATATCACGTTGGCAAACTTCTCCAGGTAAGCAAACGGGTCCCGCGGTTGATTGGGATTTGTACGAATTGCTTTTCTTAGGCAAGAGGAGTCTACTAATGATACCCCCTTCCAGTTACTACATGCCCGCCAAAATAATAGTTTTGATAACATTACTTCACGTGGAAGCAACGTCTTTGTTTTATAAAACGTTACTTGGAAAATAATTAGAGTTTAACGACTATACCCTTAACTAAGCTATATCTTACGTATTTAAAATAACTAGTAAAGTAACTTAACCTTAATCCTACCTTAATCGGCTCGACGGGACTTTAAGAACTCAAGAAATCAGTAGCACTCCGACTTGCACTTCGTTTGCAAGATTAACAACTCGTTCGGCAGCGTAACAACACCCGATTCTCTACTAGAACAGCCTCGGAACCACCAGAACTCTTTTGGCACGACTCCCTAGGTTATGTGTGTGAGAAAAGTGTGAAAATGGGATGAAAACGACTGAACTCGTGGCTGCCCTATTTATAGCCGTTTTTGTGCATCTTCGCGATACGCGAAGATGTTTGCCTGAGCATCTTTGCGATACGCGAAGTTGCTTGAGTCGGCGCCGCAATTTTGCATGTCAACCCCAGGCTGCCACGTGTCACTGGATAACGTTGAAATGTGTGCCAGCATCTTCGCGATACGCGAAGGGTTCCTTCTTTGCATCTTCGCGATACGCGAAGGTGCAAAATTTCATTTTCAGTCCTTCTAGTTCTGGATTTGACATTTTTAGCCCTTTAACATCTAATCTTGACATTTTTGGCCCAAAACTAGATGGGGGTATTTTCACGGTGTTACAGGTGGTGAGGATTTCTTTTGGCTGCAAGACCAAAGTTGTAGTCGAATCAACTATCCCCAGGGGTGTAACTTGTTGTTCTGGAATGCCCATACATTTCCGAAGTAACGAGACATGAAAGACATTATGAATTTTAGCAGTGGCGGGAAGATCGAGTTTATATGCTACCAACCTGTCTTAGCGGTGATTTGAGAAGCCCAAAATAGCGGCGGCCCAATTTGTGGTGTCGTTGCAAACGGGTGGAGCCTTGGTGGTATGGTTGTAACTTCACAAATACCCAATCCCCAACCTCAAAGGTAACCTCCCTACGATGTTTATCTGCATAAGACTTCATTCGGTGTTGGGGTTTTGCTAAATTTTGTTTTGAGAAGGGTTAAAACTTCATCACAAGCTAGCATTTGTTCCTCGATTATTGCATTACCCGTTGAATACCGGATATAGCGACCGATGGTGGGAGGGCGACGACCATAGAGCACCTCAAACGGAGTCATATTGGCAGCAATTTGGAATGATGTGTTATACCAAAATTCTGCCCAAGGAAGAAAACTTAGCCAATTTTTGGGTTGGTCACAAACATAGCAACGCAAATACATTTCTAAACATTTGTTTAGAGCCTCGGTTTGCCCTTCCAATTGTGGGTGATAAGCGGTACTGAAAGACAGATTAGTTCCTTGTAACCGGTGAAGTTCTTTCTAGAAATCGGACATGAAACGGGGATCATGATCAGAGACGATGTCCGATGGAATGCCATGGAGACGGACAATCTCAGCAATAAAAACCGCTGCAATGGCAGAGCTATTAAAATGGGCAAGAAGACTAATAAAATGGCCATATTTGGACAAACGGTCAACAACAACCATAATAACACTTTTTCCATTTGAAACTGGAAGTCAGTAATAAAATCCATTGAAATACTCTCAAAAATCAATTGTGGAATGGCTAAAGGTTGGAGTAAACCACATGGTGGAAGGAAAGAAGCCTTCATTTGTTGACAAATTTGCAGTTAGCAACAAAAGTCTTAACATCTTTTCGCATATGTTTCCAAAAGCATATGTTTCCAAAAAAAATTGGATGATAAGCGATGAAACGTACGAGTGACCCTGGAGTGACCCCCAAGCACTAATGTATGATACTCCAACAACAGTTGTTGACATAAAGGGGAACTCGGAGGAATGACTAAACGAGCTCTATAGAATAATAAGCCATCTTTTCGCATATGTTTCCAAAAAGCATATGTTTCCAAAAAAAATTGGATGATAAGCGATGAAACGTACGAGTGACCCTGGAGTGACCCCAAGCACTAATGTATGATACTCCAACAACAGTTGTTGACATAAAGGGGAACGCG
Source organism: Bidens hawaiensis (assembly GCF_021521415.1). Taxonomy (NCBI): domain Eukaryota; kingdom Viridiplantae; phylum Streptophyta; class Magnoliopsida; order Asterales; family Asteraceae; genus Bidens; species Bidens hawaiensis. The sequence goes on along the minus strand of NW_027499642.1, from coordinate 80,277 downwards.
GAGGAATGACTAAACGAGCTTGATAGAATAATAAGCCATCTTTGTACACGTAATCGGGAAACAAAAGCCGGGTCCACTCGAAGTTGAGCGCATATTGTCTGTAATTCTGAATTGGCTTGAATTGCACTTCGCAGCTCTTCAAGAAAAACGAATTCTTGGCTCGAGTAAGCCAAGAATTGAGAAGCTGGAACCCGAGATAAGGCATCTGCTGCCCCATTTTGTTTACCATTTGATATTGTATATCAAAATCATAACCGAGCAATTTACCGACCCATTTTTGTTGATCTGGAGTCTGAATTACTTGATCTTGTAAATTGCGTAAAGATTGTTGGTCCGTGACAATATGAAATCGTCTCCCCAACAAAATACTGGCGCCATTTAGCCACAGCTTATGTAATGGCAAACATCTCCCGTTGATAAGTAGAAGATTGCTGCATACGAGGACACATTTTCTGACTAAAATAAGCAATAGGTTGCTTATCTTGGGACAAAATGTAACACCCGTAAGTTTTAATGAAAAGGATTCATGCCTTGTAAAATTTATATCTTTAACCAAGACCCGCCCTGGCATCTTGAGGGTCTCCGAGTCATTTTTGAAAGTCATATTATATTGACTTTGGAGCAAAATATCACAAAATATAGGTTGGAGGGCTAATTTTGTAATTACCCCATTTTAAAACCCTAAGTCCCCCCCATGTCTTTTGCGATCTGCAGCTTGGAGGGGTTGCCTCCTTGGTTTTTGTGCCACTCCAACTTCATTGCAGCCATCCCACGTCTAATTCGAGGTAGGTCCTAGCGTATTACAACTCTTTTTCACCTTAATTTATCCTTTTATCTCACTTATTCGTCGTTAAATCTCGTGTTGAAGGCTTACCGGGTGGCTATCCATTCTAACATTTTCGGGGCTGTTTTGGTTAAGGTTTTTGTACCAAAATCTTCTTAGGTATGTCTAGTATAACATACTTTATAATCGTGTCCGTTGGTGTTCGTTTGATTGGTCAACTAGTTGTAGATTGAAAACTAGTTTTCGGTTGTCTAGAATAGTGTTTTGTTGCGCTTAACGCGAGGGATGAAGTAAGTGATGACCAATTCAGTTCAGATAGCTTTGGTTTAACGTACGGGCTGTTGGAAAATGATTTTTATAAGTAATGGGGCTGAATTGGTTGTCGGTTACTCAAACGGGTCGGTACGACACGCATTCGCGTTTATTGATTAGTTGGTGCGTTGTGCTTGCGAGTTACCGACCCATTTGACTCGTGTAGCGTCGTATGGACTTGTTGGCTGTGAATTTATCATATTGGGTCCACACGGGGCTGAGTTGGATGTTAATTGCCTAAACAACTCTTTAACGCGCGTGTAAGTATCACCTAGTGCTTCCGGGGGTAATTTGGGAACTCTTTATTCTCGGGAGTGTCTAAGGGTTGTGTCGGTAAATGTAAGGCCTCGGGGCTTTTATGATTGAGTTTGTTGGGGTCAAGGCTTTAGGTAACTCGAACCATGTTAGAAACGTCTCGTAGGATAAACGAGTCGGTACGATTTGGTTAGTAATCTTTGTGTGCAATCCGGCAGGCTTGTGATTGTGGATTGACTTAGGGATTCTCTAACTCGTTGTTGACTGTGTGCCTCGTATTAGGTGAGTTCATGATGCCCCTTTTAATCTTTTTACGTTTTGGGCTAGCATACACACCGTATTACAATTTTATCCGATTTTACTCGTTACAACTATTTGGATGGTATTACATAGCTTTATTCGTATTTGTGCATTTATGAAACTATGTGTGGATTATATTCTATGCCTTAGGATATTTTAGACTCATTTATGGTCTTATATTCCTTAAGGTTATATATATTATTTATGGTCTAGGCTCGAGGATACTATTAGGCCTAGTATTAATTCCTAGATTATCCATTATTTATGGATTGAATGTGATGATATGGTTTGGTTGAATGTTTGAATTAGATGTTTGTAAGTGTGTATGTGAATGTGTATGTGTTAGTAAACTGTGACCGGGTCAAATATATTACTTGGGGAAGACCCGGGGTGAGGAGGCCCGTGTTGCATGTTTATGTCCCGGCGGGTCAAATATATTACTTGTGGAAGACCCGGGGTGAGGAGGCCCGCCATTCTGTTAAACCGTGTTCGGGTCAAATATATTACTTGGGGAAGACCCAGGGTGAGGAGGCCCGTATCACGTGTTTGGGTATGTTAAACCACGACTGAGTCAAATATATTACTTGGGGAGGACCCGGGGTGAGGAGGCTCGTGTTGCGTGATTTTTGTTTTATTAAACTGTGACCGAGTCAAATATATTACTTGGGGATGACCCGGAGTGAGGAGGCTCGTGTTGCATGATTTTGTTGGTGTTTGTTAAACCGCGACCGGGTTAAATATATTACAAGGCTTTAGGTAACTCGAACCATGTTAGAACGTCTCGTAGGATAAACGAGTCGGTACGATTTGGTTAGTAATCTTTGTGTGCAATCCGGCAGGCTTGTGATTGTGGATTGACTTAGGGATTCTCTAACTCGTTGTTGACTGTGTGCCTCGTATTAGGTGAGTTCATGATGCCCCTTTTAATCTTTTTACGTTTTGGGCTAGCATACACACCGTATTACAATTTTATCCGATTTTACTCGTTACAACTATTTGGATGGTATTACATAGCTTTATTCGTATTTGTGCATGTATGAAACTATGTGTGGATTATATTCTATGCCTTAGGATATTTTAGACTCATTTATGGTCTTATATTCCTTAAGGTTATATATATTATTTATGGTCTAGGCTCGAGGATACTATTAGGCCTAGTATTAATTCCTAGATTATCCATTATTTATGGATTGAATGTGATGATATGGTTTGGTTGAATGTTTGAATTAGATGTTTGTAAGTGTGTATGTGAATGTGTATGTGTTAGTAAACTGTGACCGGGTCAAATATATTACTTGGGGAAGACCCGGGGTGAGGAGGCCCGTGTTGCATGTTTATGTCCCGGCGGGTCAAATATATTACTTGTGGAAGACCCGGGGGTGAGGAGGCCCGCCATTCTGTTAAACCGTGTTCGGGTCAAATATATTACTTGGGGAAGACCCAGGGTGAGGAGGCCCGTATCACGTGTTTGGGTATGTTAAACCACGACTGAGTCAAATGTATTACTTGGGGAGGACCCGGGGTGAGGAGGCTCGTGTTGCGTGATTTTTGTTTTATTAAACTGTGACCGAGTCAAATATATTACTTGGGGATGACCCGGAGTGAGGAGGCTCGTGTTGCATGATTTTGTTGGTGTTTGTTAAACCGCGACCGGGTTAAATATATTACAAGGCTTTAGGTAACTCGAACCATGTTAGAACGTCTCGTAGGATAAACGAGTCGGTACGATTTGGTTAGTAATCTTTGTGTGCAATCCGGCAGGCTTGTGATTGTGGATTGACTTAGGGATTCTCTAACTCGTTGTTGACTGTGTGCCTCGTATTAGGTGAGTTCATGATGCCCCTTTTAATCTTTTTACGTTTTGGGCTAGCATACACACCGTATTACAATTTTATCCGATTTTACTCGTTACAACTATTTGGATGGTATTACATAGCTTTATTCGTATTTGTGCATTTATGAAACTATGTGTGGATTATATTCTATGACTTAGGATATTTTAGACTCATTTATGGTCTTATATTCCTTAAGGTTATATATATTATTTATGGTCTAGGCTCGAGGATACTATTAGGCCTAGTATTAATTCCTAGATTATCCATTATTTATGGATTGAATGTGATGATATGGTTTGGTTGAATGTTTGAATTAGATGTTTGTAAGTGTGTATGTGAATGTGTATGTGTTAGTAAACTGTGACCGGGTCAAATATATTACTTGGGGAAGACCCGGGGTGAGGAGGCCCGTGTTGCATGTTTATGTCCCGGCGGGTCAAATATATTACTTGTGGAAGACCCGGGGTGAGGAGGCCCGCCATTCTGTTAAACCGTGTTCGGGTCAAATATATTACTTGGGGAAGACCCAGGGTGAGGAGGCCCGTATCACGTGTTTGGGTATGTTAAACCACGACTGAGTCAAATATATTACTTGGGGAGGACCCGGGGTGAGGAGGCTCGTGTTGCGTGATTTTTGTTTTATTAAACTGTGACCGAGTCAAATATATTACTTGGGGATGACCCGGAGTGAGGAGGCTCGTGTTGCATGATTTTGTTGGTGTTTGTTAAACCGCGACCGGGTTAAATATATTACTTGGGGAAGACCGGGGGTGAGGAGGCCCGTGTTGCGTGTTTGATCAAGAAAAAATACTTTTATTTTATTTATTTATGATTTGATTAAGAAGAGTTATTTATGATTTTATTGACTTATGATTTAACCAAGAAAAGTTATATATCTATTTACTTATGATTTTCTCCTACATTTTTATACCTATGAAATTAAATTGTTTAATGAATGTTACTTATTTAAAACCTGAACTCACTCAGCTCAAGCTGACTTTGTGTGTTAGATTGACTTTCAGGTTGAGGATTGGAGATTACCGCTTGGACATGCTAGAGACTACTCGGACGGTTGAAGGCACATCTAGTCGAAGAATTAATAACGCAAATTGTTTCTTTTAATTTATTACTATAAGCATTTAAATTTTGGTTTTGGGCACTTACCCTGGTTTTTGGGATTTTTGATGTTATTATTCCGCTGTTTAATTACTCTGAACTGATTTTAATAAGATGAACTTGTTTGGTTTTAAATTTTTGAGAATTTCCGGTATGATTACCAACTGTAGGATTCCCGGGATTCGGGGTCTTACACAAAACAGCCCCAATTCCGATGCCCGATGCATCAGTTTCCACCGTGAATGGCTTAGAGAAGTCGGGTAAACGCAGAACAGGGGTATGACTAAGCAAATTCTTTAGTGTTGAGAAAGCAGCTTGAGTAGTCTCATTCCAAACGAAGGCATTCTTACGAAGCAAATCTGTCAATGGCCCGGCAATGGTAGCATAATTACGAATGAATCGTCGGTAATATCCGGTGAGACCCAAGAAACCCCTGACTTCCTTTACAGTAGTCGGAACCGGCCATTGTTGAATATGAATAATCTTTGATGGGTCTACTGCCACCCCTGCCTCAGAGATAATGTGGCTCAAATAGTCAACTCTGGTTTGACCGAAAGTACACTTGGTCAATTTAGCAACTAACTTGTTATCAAGAAGGACCTGAAAAACCACTTTAAGATGTTGCAGATGCTCCACCCAGTTAGAACTATAAATCAAGATGTCATCGAAAAATACCAAAACAAATTTTTGAAGAAATGGACGGAAGATATCGTTCATTAAACGCTGAAACGTCGAAGGAGCATTGGTTAAGCCAAAGGGCATAACCAAAAACTCATAGTATCCATCATGCGTTCGGAAAGCAGATTTTAAAATCGAATCATCATGTAACTGAATTTGGTGGTAACCAGCAAGCAAATCAAGTTTAGAAAAATATTTTGCGCCATAGAGTTCATCAAAAAGCTCATATATAGTCGGGATCGGAAACCGATCATGAATAGTGAGTGCATTGAGTGCCCGGTAGTCCACACAGAATCGCCATGTTCCATCCTTTTTTTTAACCAACAATACCGTGGAAGAAAAGGGACTGGTACTAGGTCGTATGATCCCCTGTTGTAACATTTCACCAACCAAACGTTCAATTTCTGCCTTTTGAAAATACAGGTAACGATAAGGGCGAACCGAAACAGGAACAGAATTACGCGGTAAGATAATTTGGTGATCCTGTGGGCGAACTGGTGGTAAACCCATAACTGGTTGAAATACCATCATATAATCATCTAATAACTTTTTAATATCTGTCGGGTAGTCCACATTTGAGGTGGGGTCCGATGGCACACATTGTAATTGAAAATACTCACCAATTGAGTCAGTTTGAGCTAACCGGCGTAGGCCGTTGAACTGTATTGGTTGAACCACTGAGTGAGAGTCGCCTTGCCAAACCACCCGAGAACCATTCCATTGGAATTCAAACGAAGCGGTGGCGTAATTAGTGAGCACAGAACCAGGAGTTGATAACCAAGATACTCCCAACACCATATCCCAACCCTGTAGTAGCAAAACATACAAATCGACCAGTACCGCAGAATTTTGGATGATAAATTCCACTTGACGAGCTAGTCCAGAATAGGGCAATCGTTCGCCACTTCCCATCAACACAGAAAAAGGAGTGATAGCTTCAACAGTCAAATTAAGGAACGTAGCAACTCAAGTTTGCACGAAACAGTGGGTGCTACCACCATCCAACAGTACTTGAACAAACTTACCATTTACTGAGCCAGTAAAACGAAGCGTAGCGGTAGAATGGCTACCAGCCAAGGCATTGTAAGAGATGGCGGTGTGATTCTGAACCTCTTCCAGTTGTAAAGCATTAGCGAAATTAGCATCACCAGATAAGTATGTCGATACCTCTTCCATCGGTTCAATCAGAGGGGGGTCTTCATTAAAGAAAAGCAACTGTAGAGCGGATTTGCACTTGTGATCTGATGTGTATTTTTCATCACATATGTAGCATAACCCTAGAGCCCGCCCGCTTTTGAGCCAATTCAGTGGGGGACAAGCGATGGAATCCGATGGAATTTGGTGTGGATTTAGGGTTGAACGTGGCCGTTGAATTCACCGGAGAAACAATGGGGTTGGTTTTTGGTGTAGGAAGAATGGGCTTCGAAGAGTCCAAAGACACCCGGCCCATACCTTTTTCCAATTGAATACGAATCTCATCCAATTGGGCCTGTCTCATCGTCTCATCGACGTTCGAAGGTTTATGGATCAACACAGATTGTTTAATATCAGCGCTAAGGCCGGAAACGAAACAACGTATCAGAAACGTCGGCGGAAGAACCATGGTGCGATTCGAAATTGCTTCAAATCGATGACGGTATTCAGCAACCGTTGAAGTTTGTTGAAGTTTGGCGAGAAGACCCTCTGGTTCCTCAAGGTCTTTCTCTCTAAATCGCTCAATCAAATCAATAGTAAACGATTGCCAACCATGAATGTTATGATGGCGTTAAAGCCAATCGAACCAATTTGCCGCGTCATCATCAAAATAAAACGATGCGATCGTTAATCTGTCCAGATCTGAAATAGAATAAAATTCAAAATAACGATTCGCTTGCGTGACCCATTGTTCAGGATAGTGGCCGGCGAAGCGAGCCAGGTTTATTGGAGCAGGTTTATGGCGACCAAGGATAGAGAATCCGTCATCGAACGGCTGTTTGCCGGCAGACGATTCAGGATGATGATTAGATTTAGGATTAGGTGGTAATCGTTTCAAAACCTGATGTAGAAGCTTCTTTGTATCTTCCAAAGAAGAAGAAATGGCATCAACATCACTATGAAGCTTGTTTTGATTCTCATTCATTTGCTTCTGAGAATCCTTAACTTCCTTTAAACCCTCATCGAGTAACTTCAATCGAGTTCCGTCCGCCATGGCTATGGAGGTAGAATGAAAGCACCAATTAAGGGGTTTGATATATGAAATTACAATCACAAACAGAGAATTGAGAGGGGAAGGGAGGAATTTTATTGAAATAAGATGGAAAGAGAATTGCATAATTAGATAGGAAAAGAAATCATAACAAACTCACAAAATACTCATGACATCACTCTCATACATTCCCCTCTATATAACAGAATTTAATTGGTTACTAATGGGCTGACGTGGCATTCAAGTGGTAGTCATGCAATTTGGAAGGAATTTTAGTGGAACGGTGGCTCTTTCTAACTTGGTTCTGACCGATTTGTGACGCCAATTTACCGGTTGCCTCTTTGTTCACAACAATTTCACTAGTTTTTATATAGGTATATTGATTTTTAATGGTCCCAATTATTACCTTTTGGTAACTGCTGGTCCCAACTAATGAATTGGCTACTGATGGTCCCAACTTTTAAAGTATTTGTTCATAATGGTCCGCGACTAACAGAATCCTAACGCTGTTAGTTTCAGGTCGTCGGGAAAATGTTTTTGGCAAGAAAATTCAAATTTGTTGCCGGAAAACACCACCTGAATACCGCAACCGCGCTAATTGACTCACAGTTAACCAACTACCACCACTTGAGCACCATCAACCAAATCCGACGATGATTCTAAAGTTTCCGGCGACCTCAATAATTGGGGCTTTACTAGAAAAAGGTTCCTAAAGGTCCGATGCGAAGTTACCAAGATGTTTGGGATGAAAATGTTGAGTTTTCGAGAAAAAAATTGAGTTTTCCGGCCAAAACAATTTTTCCGGCGACCTGAAACTAACGACGTTAGGATTCTGTTATTCGCAGACTGTTAGAAACAAATAGTTTAAAAGTTGGGACCATTAGTAGCCAATTCATTAGTTGGGACCAGCAGTAACCAAAAGACAATAGCTAGGATCATTAAAAACCAATATACCTTTTATATATTATGTTATGTAGGCAAAAAAATATTTAACCACACTTAGTGTATGTGCAACGAGTGGACGCCCCGTGCCACATCATACACAAAAGCTTGTGAAGTAGGGTGTTGCCCACCTAGACATAGCCACATCAGCGTGGAGGTAGCGCATTATAATCTATATTTAAGGGAACATTTTGAAAACTGTGTCAAGCTGTTCTTTGAGCCTCAAGATTCGTTTAAATATTTAAAATCGAGCATTTTGCAACATTAGTTCTGTATTTTCATCACAATTATTTAAATTATATATGAGTTATCGAGTTTATATATGCTTCAGGGGCCAATTCTTTTTACCCGGTTGGCCCCAAATTCTTTAAAGATTCTCGACGACAGATGTGGTCATCAAGATTAACAATTGACTTAATTATAGGATTCCAAACCCCATATGTAGCCACTAGATGACCCATGATTAAACCGTCGTCATCAAGATTAACAATTGACTTAATTATAGGATTCCAAACCCCATATATAGCCACTAGATGACCCATGATTAAACAAAAAAAATGATGGTTTTCCTTTGGATAATTTGGAAAACAAGAAATTAGAAGATTTTCAAACAAAAAAGTTGCCTGATCATAAAGATTGTGAGTGATATGAAGGCTTCCTCATTCATTTGGGTGAAAATATAAGTAAAATGGGCGAGCTTAGATTGAGAATCGTGATGCAAGCTTAATTTTGTTAAAAATAAAAATAAAATAAAATTATAAGTTCTACGTTCATTTTTACTTTTTGGTTGTAGCTTGTTTAGTATTTTTAGTTGTATATTTGAACATTTTGCTGGTTCTTTATCCCGTAAAAAATAATTAATTGATGAAGCACGAAATATTAATAAAACAGTTAAAACAAGAAGTAGAATATGTGGTTAGAAAGAGAAAGAACTAAATTAGTATAATCTGATTGTTGAGCCCGAAAAGAAAAAAGTATACTTAGAAAGCACCCAAACATAACTTCAAATAAATTTATATATCTTACCTGATAAAAGTGTTCATATTTTTTTTTATAATAAACAATATTGATGGACTTAATTTTCAAGGATATTATTGTTATTTATTAAGCAAAAAAAATAATCATTTAATCCACCTTAAACCTTGTATTTTTCAAACCATGACACTTCTAATTAAACGGATGAAGTATTTAGTATTTACCGGTGGTTAATCGGAATCCGGATCCACTTGACAAATAGAATAAATAAATTGAAAAATACGGCCAAGTATTTTGCTTGGAGTGGAAGCATTTAGTGATAATTAAATTGCTAGATTCCTTGATTAAAAAAGATAAAGAAAAAGGAAACCACATGTGTTCATGTTAGCTTTCATAATAAAAATAAATAAATAAATAACTTTAAGTTACTTTATTTCTAGAATTCTAGTTCTTGCCTTCTTGGAAGGAGTCATACTTAGAAATCACGCGGCTCTCCACCGAGTATTCTCAGTCAATAGTCAACACACCAAATTAGAAAATGTAACACCACCACACTATAAAGTATAAATCCCACATCATTTACACAAACAAAACCAAACCTCATCTCCATTTCCTACATATTAAAAATGGCCTCATCAACTGAATCAAAAATTGCCATGGCAAAAACAATTGTTTCCACCATCGGATCCGTGGCCGCGGCTTCCATGGTTGCTCGCAGCTTCGCTCGTGATTACTTGCCTAGTGAATTCCAAGACTACCTCTATTTCGGCCTCCGCAACTTCATCAACAAGTTATTCAGACAACTGACCATGGTCATCTACTAATTCGATGGCATTCAAGAAACCATATTTATAGTGCCGCAACGCTCTACCTTAACTTCCTAAAATCTCCCAACATTCGTCGTCTGAAGGTCACAAAAAACGCTAGCGAAGAAAACATAAATGTTGAGATGGAAATCAAAGAAGAGTTTGTTGATGTATTCAAAGGAGTCAAATTCAAGTGGTCTTTGGTTTCTAAGGAGTTACCAACGATAGAATACCACAATTACGACGACAAGGGCTCATATGTTAGTAGATCGGATAAACGATCCTTGGAGCTCACATTTCATCAGAAACACAAAGATCTGGTGTTGAACGAGTACTTGCCGTTTATCCTTAAAGACGCCAAAACAAAGAAACGAGAAGATAAAACCGTGAAGATATTCACAGTTGACACGGACAGCAGAACGACGTGGACGTCGGTTAATCTAGACCATCCAGCGAAATTTGCCACGCTGGCGATGGATACCGATATGAAGGAGAAGGTGATGAAGGATTTGGATAGGTTTATACAAAGGAGAGAGTATTATAAGAAAGTCGGAAAGGCATGGAAGAGAGGGTACCTGTTGTATGGTCCACCAGGGACGGGGAAATCAAGCCTTATCGCGGCCATGGCGAATTACTTGAAGTTTGACATATATGACTTGGACTTGACTGACATTCATTCAAACTCGGATCTGCGAAGGTTGTTGGTGGCAACGTCAAACCGGTCTATACTGGTGCTTGAGGAAATTGATTGCACGGTGGAGTTGCATGATCGAGTGGACGCCAAAGAAACAGTTCGAGAGAAAGACCAGCATGGCGATCACGAAGAATACAAAGTTACATTATCCGGGTTCCTTAACTTCATCGATGGTTTATGGTCAAGTTGTGGTGATGAAAGGATCATCATATTCACCACTAACCGGAAAGACAAACTGGACCCTGCACTACTTCGACCTGGTCGTATGGATGTTCACATTAACATGTCATATTGCACCCCGTGTGGGTTCCGACTGCTAGCCTCTAACTATCTTGGTGTCACATAGCATGGTCTTTTTGAAGAAATTGAGGGTTTGATTAGGGAGGTGGAGGTTACCCCGGCTGAAGTAGCCGAGCAACTACTCCAGGAAGATGATCCAGACATTGCGCTCGGTGGACTCATTGAGTTTTTCCAAATGAAGAGGAAGAAGAATGAAGAAACGAAAGCAAAAGACTTGGCGGTCAAAGAGATTGAAAACTGAAAGAGTGAAATATTAGTACGGTAGTTAACACTTAGCAGAATGATAACTCTGGGTATAAATTATATATTTGGTATTAATGTTCAAAGCTGAATGTTACATTAGCATATTAATTTTAATCACATATGTGTCACATTCATCAATAATTATACTTCATTTATAAATCTATATTTAATTTTAGAGCTGGATCATAACTACCAAAGTGAATTGCTAAGTCCTATCAAGTACCGTGTTAAAAGTTATAACTTTAATCAAATATTCCTGAATAAACAATTTAGATCTTGAGAAAGGTTATCACAATTTTTTGAATTAGGGAGCCAAAATGAAAAGATTACAAATAGGGTTATTTTCTACTCAAAACTATAAACATAATTTTATCAAAATTAAAGATATACCAAAGCTGTTTGATTATAACCAGTTATACAAATTATAAATCATGGTATAGTTGCGTGAGAGAGTCAATAGCCCAGATTGTTACCAAGAGTTCGGTGAAGATGACATAATGACAACAATGTGACTACACTTTGGTGGTTAGAAGTATCATGATATGTAAGCTTGTAATTTGATATTTTGATCCAACTTTAATGTATGTCCCATATTCATATATCACTCGTTTTAGTCCAATTCCAAATCTATATTTAAAATAATGAGCTAGATAAACAACATGAATTGCAAGAGTTAAAAGTACAATCTGTATTATATGTTACCAGAAGGCTGGTTGGTTTGTAACCTCGTGCCAGAGTCGATTACAGATGTTTTCTAGGTGTACATGTGAAAACAGAACACAAATGTGGCTGTAGTTTAGTGGTAAGAATTCCACGTTGTGGCCGTGGAGACCTGGGCTCGAATCCCAGCAGCCACAAGCTTTTTGTGTAATATCAAGTCTCAATTCTTTTCACCAGAATAAGTTTTTCTTCTCCAAAACAGTTAAAACACTTTAAATTCATCATTTGATTTGGGTTTGTTTATTCATCAACTCCTTTCAAGTACAACAATTTGTCAATTAATTTATGTGACTCATTGTATAAATGCAAACTTGTATACTTTTTTTTTTAATTTAGAGTTTTTGAGTGTTAATATATGAAATAAATAAATTTAGATTAAGCATGTCATATTCAAGTTAAACTAAAAAGTATCGAGTTGAGATTCTTGTGGTTGACCGGATTTACAATCCATTTAGCACATCTATATTAAGATATTAGACTTTGAGTATATATTTATTGCATTGTAGTGTATCTCATTTCTATATTATTTTGATCCATTTACCCCGATTTCTCATATTCGATTAGATTACTTTACAGTATCAAACATTCACAAATCGTCGTATTAGCGATTCCAAACTTCCTTCTTTTTTTTATTTTTGAAAGACTAACAAATATTTCATTCCACACAGTAGCCAGAAGCTAGCCAAAACATACAGACCACCAAAACATACAGATTACCAGTTTCATTTTAACAACCCACTTTCCCCTCCATAATACATCAATCCCCTTGAATACTAAGGGCGCGCTCGTTTCACAGAATTCGTGTGAATTCAAAGGAATTGGAATTAAAATCCCATGACATGGCGTGTTCGTTTCGTTGGAATTGGAATCTTAATTCCATTTTGGTGTGTTCGGTTATCAAGGAATTGGAATTGAAATTTGATTCCTTCAAATTCCGGGATTCTAAATCCTTCCAAAAACGATTCCAATTCATGTGTCAAACGAACATATCAAGATAGGAATTGGATTTCAATTCCTTCAAATTTCAATTCCTATTGGAATGTTCAGATTCCAAATCCTATGCAAATTCCAATTCCAATTCCATTCCATTCTGTGAAACGAATGCGCCCAAAAAGTAAAAGACTTCCACTCCTCCCATGTTACGTAATCTAGTTTCGATCTATTTCTTACCCAAAGGAAGCTCAATACCTTGGTCTCTTCTACCACGTTAGTAACCGAGTAATCGCCCCGTCATGAATCATCTCGTTTCAGACCTTCCATAACCTCCGCATCGAAATCAACACTATAGCATAAAAAACTTTAGCCTTTTTCTTCTGTAAAGAGGAGAACTTATACACCTCGAGGATATCCCAAACTCGATAAGCATATATCGCAGGGACCCAACACCAACCGAAGATAGCCTACCATACCTCTTGTGCAAGAACACACAAGATAAATATATGTCCCGTCGATTCGATAGGATCCCCGCAAATTTAAGCGAGCGATAATATACGGGTTTCCAACGTGACCCGTGTAGGTAAGCGATCCAATTTCGCTCTCCAAGCCACCAAATTAACCTTTTTGGGTACCTAATTATTCCACTTAAACACGAACTCGCAATGTACCACACTCGTTTGCCAGGTGCAACTTGATACTCTTAACATTAAACGATCCCGCTTCGTCTACATCCCACCATAATTTGTCATTGCTCGTTGCTAAGACCACAGTTTGACATACTCGAAGCAGCTGCTAGAATTCTTCCACCTCCTGTAATGATTCGGGATATCGTGACCAACCCCACTGTCCACGTATAAAATTAAACTCCATGAGTAACAAAGCCACAATCGTGCAGCTCTTTTCCATCTCCAACGCGAATAATCGCGGAAACCGGGAGTAAAAAGGTTCATTTTCAATCCATAGATCCAACCAGAATGATGTTTCTTCTCCATTTCAAACCATAAAGTTGATATTCGAATCAAGATCAACACCTGCCAAAGACAATTCAGCAGACGTCTTTACAATAAACTTCCAAGGTCCGGTCTCCGAAAGCCTAGACGGGATCGCATGCCATGACCGAGATGTGTGATGAATGGACCAAATGATTTTACGCCATAGTCCTCGTTTTTCTCCCTTAAACCGCCACCACCATTTTGCTTGCATTACTAAATTAGCATCTTTCAACGATCCCAACCCCGACTCCACCGAACTTTTGCGGGGCAAAAACCTTATTCCCAGCGACCCAACTAATTTTATCTCTGTCCTTCATCCCACCCCAAATGAAAACTCGCCTAAGCCTTTCCAACTTTTGTTCAGGGCATAAAACAATGAAAAGTAATAAGTCGGTAGTGCGTTTTCCTTTTACAACGCTACATCTTTTTATGAACACCACATCAACTAGTTTTACTATTAATTTATATAAGCCAAATTACGTTTATAATATTTTTATTTTATAACTTTATATCTATAATATATATAAACGAAACCCCTAAAATCCTATGTGTCGCGATTTGATCGCTCCCGTTTTTATGGAAGCCACCAGATTGCTTGATTTTTAAATGGAGGCCTTTCATTGATTTAACCCAAATTCATGGGTATGAGTCTTACCAAAACCAGATAGCTCTTAAATGGGTTGTAACATCTCATTAAATTAAAAATTAATCTTACCAAATATTTGATGTGAAAATACTATAAAATAGGGATATACAAAAAATTAATATCCAATTTAAAAAAAAGATATTATTTATAATTAAAACAATTTTATAGTAAAAAAAAATAAGCGGGTCATGGATCACCAAATCCAGATAGTTTTTAAATGGGTTATAGCATATTATTTATTTGTGAAACCCTTTCATCATCAAACTATAAATCTATAATGGGGTGTTTGGGATTCCTTATTTTTTTCTTCTTGTAACTTATTAACTTTTATAAGTTAAAAGGTGTTAGATAATGTGACTTTTTTTAAGTTTTTAAAGAAGAAAAAAGAGGTTTTGATAAGTTTGGAGGGAGTAACTTATCAAAAACAACTTATATAAGTCAAAAGGAGGTGCAAATAAGGAATCCAAACATGGCCTAATCATTTTATTAACTTTTTTAAAATAAAGAAATTTAAAATTCAAAAATTAAATATTAAAAAACGAAAAATGTAAAATAACCCCCGTAATACGGGGGATAAAACCTAGTGTGTGTAGCAGAAGTATAGTTTGAAAACCCTCTTGAGTTGTGAAAACCCATGAAAACCCTATGTAACATCGTTTTTTTTTGTTACATGTAATATATGTTGTTACATTTAATACAAAATATCGAAAACATAAAAAAAAATGTTTTGCTATTTTTTTTACATTTTTTTAGTAATTTTTATATATGTTTTCAGAAGAGAGAAAATGTAAATAAACTTTTACATTTTTTATTAACTTTAATTGTGGACCACAAGATTTAATCTTTAATTAAAAACATGTGGTTGAGAATAAGTTTATAGAGTTTTCACAACTCAAGTGGATTTTTATTCTAACCTAACCCAATATATATATATATATATATGATAGAAATAAAATAGAATTAAATAAAATTAAAAGTAGAAAACTAAAAATAATAATGTACGTAAACAAAAAATAAAGCATGCATAAATAAAAATAGAGATGAAGACATGTTAGATCATTTCTTCATTTCTTCACATAACGTTAAGTGTGTCGTTAGTCACTCTGAACTCATGTGTGTGGGGTCTCATTAGTATGTTAATGTCATGATTAAATAGAAAATGTGTCATTTGTCTTAAGTTTGTTGATCATTCATAACAATTGTTGAAAGAGAGTGCTATCATTCATTTTTTGAGAGACATTATATTGTTGGTGTGAAGTATGTAGGTATTGTTGATCCTAATTTATAAAATTAAAATTTGAAAAATTGTAAAGAAAATTAGAAAAAAGAGTTGTTAAAGGCTAAAATTATTTAAAAAAAAAACAATTTTTTTTAAAGTTACCATTTTAAAGAGGTTTAGAATCTGAAAATTTAATATTTTACTTTGATAAGAGCCACCCCCCCCCCCCCCCCCCGGGCGGCGGCAACTCA
Organism: Bidens hawaiensis; assembly: GCF_021521415.1. Lineage (NCBI taxonomy): Eukaryota > Viridiplantae > Streptophyta > Magnoliopsida > Asterales > Asteraceae > Bidens > Bidens hawaiensis. The sequence continues at coordinate 64,088 of NW_027499642.1, read as the reverse complement.
TCCAAATGAGGTTTTAAATCTCGTGTGTCCGTATGCTGACTCCATCCTCAGTGGCGGATCTAGGAATTTTTTTCGGTGGGTTCACTGTTCGGGTTGGCTCGACGATTCGGATCGCTTCGACAATTCGTGGTGGGTCAGTTAAGGATTACCACATAACAAAAATACACAATAACAAAAAACAAACATCCTTATTAGAAATTAAAAAACACATAATATCTCTTAGTATTCATAACCACGTAGCACATTTCATCGGAGACTTTTACAGGTTAAAATGCTGATTTTTATTATTAAGCCGATAACAATTATTAATTAAAAAATGGAAAGGGTCATAATTTATTTTAGCATGTCATATACTGTCTATGATGAAAATATATTGACTTCAACTGTAATATGGAATTCAATGATTTAAGTTGCATTCAGAAAAATCATATGCATAGACTAAGTTCTTCAAAGCAGAATAAGAAGGTAAGGAGCTTACCACTATACCATATTACCACTTTGTCTATAGGCTAACTCATAATTTACATATGGGTTCACTGTCATATTTTATATAGGCATTCTATGTATCCGAAACTCAGTGGGTTCTCATAAACCCGCAATCATGTACGTAGATCCGCCCTGTCCATCCCACATCGTGGGTCTTTTGTGCTCTGCTCGTTTGGAATTTTCAAACGCATTGCACATAGGATGCGTTGTGGTGCACGGAATTTAAGTTTTTTTGGAATTTTCAAACACATTGCACATAGGATGTGTTGTGGTGCATGGAATTTAAGTTTTTTTTAATCATTTCACTTTTACCGTTTATGTATCGGTAATAATATATATAAATGAAAACTCTAAAATCATACGTGTCGTGATATGGTCACTCCCTCATTTTATGGAAGCCACCAGATTGCTTGATTTTTAAATGGAGGTCTCTCATTGATTTAACTTAAATTTATGGGTATGGGTCTTACTAAAACCAGATAGCTCTTAAACGGTTAATAACATTTCATTAAATTAAAATTTAATCTTACCAATTATTTGATAGGAAAATCCTATAAAATAGAGATATACTAAAATTTAATATCCAATTTAAAAAGAAAAGGATATTATTTATAAGGGTTAGGTTCAAATAAGAAGATTGATTTTTCTAAGAAGGCTATGAAGGAGAGTATTTTAGTCTAACACTTAAATATCAAAACCCAGATAGCTTTTAAACGGGTTATAACATATCATTTTTATAATTAATAAACAATTTTATAGTAAAAAAACATAAGCGGGTCATGGTCACCAGATCCAGATAACTTTTAAACGGGTTATAACATATCAATTTTTTATGACACCATTTCATCATCAAACCCTAAGTATATTATTAACTTTCTTATAATAAAGTAAATTAAAATCCAAAAAGTAAATATTAAAAAACAAAAAATGTAAAACAACCATTCCCTCAAGCCATCAGATTGTTTTATTTATAAATGAAGGCTTCTCAGGCATTTGACTCGAATTCACGGGTAAAGGTCTCACCAGACCATATAGCTTTTAAACGGGTTATAACATTTCATTATATTAAAAATTAATCTCATCAAATATTTGATATGAAAATTCTATAAAATAGGGATATACTAAAAATTAATATCCTATTTTATTTAAAAAAATATTATTTATAATTAAAAAACAATTTTATAATAAAGAAGATAAATGGGTAATGGGTATCACCAAACCCAGATAACTTTTAAACCGGATTATAACATACATTTATTTGTGAAACAATTTCATCATCAAACCTTAAGTATATTAATTATTAACTTTCTTAAAATAAATAAAATTAAAACCCAAATATACATATATAAATATTAAAAACGATTAATATAAAACAACCCCATAACACGGGGAGTAAAATCTAGTTTTTGAAATAAACTCAGATAAATTGTATCTCACACCATGCTTTTAAAACAAATTCAGACGCATTCGCATATGATGCCTTGATGCTCGAAATTTAAGTTTCTTTAAATCAGTTCCCCTTTTTACCATTCATGTATCTAAATAAATTTAGATAAATTAAATCTCATAACATTCATTATTTCTTTCAAACTTTTTGACTTTTATGTACATTTGGCTACAGCCGCTTTTATTTCTTCCCTTTCACATAAATAAAACACACACTATTTTGAGTTATTATATTAAAACAACCGACCATATTTTTGTTTGAACAATAACTATTTTTAACAACTAAAAATTTCATTTTACCACATGTATATGTAAAGGCAAACGTATGCCACACTACTAGATAAGTAGATATAGATAAAGCCAATTGGATAGTAACTGGTGAATATTTATACTCTTAATACAATAAATGCTAAATTCAAAATCTCGATTGTAGACTAAGCCTAGCAAAACAGTCGGGGCAACATGCCGAAAAAATGAGTCAAATAGATTGTTAAAACATATCAATATAGTTTAGCTGTATAATTGAGGGATCACAATCCCTAACGGACCTGAGTGTTGGTAATATTAGACTCCAAGTCACAAATAGATGAATTTGAGAGAACAACATTGACAAGTATGCTATAGTTGGTTAAGTTTCCTAATTGCGGGGTTTATTTGGATTTCTTGTTAGCCAAGTACGTTGGGTTACCATCACTGGCGGACCATTTAAATTTTTAATGGGCCAAAGCAGGTCACGGCCTCATCACGTTTTTCGTTTGATAGTGTATTATTCTCGAAAAAATCAAAAATATATATACATGTAATGAGTTCGGCCTATTCAAGTTATTTGAGTCTGACCCATCCAAGTTATTTGAGTTGGTCCTAAACCATTTTAAAAATAAAGTTTGTCTAAAGCCGATAAACGTAAAGATAAAAAAAAAGGCTAAGAAATAAAGCTCCATAAGACCACCAAACCCAAGCCCAAATAAATTTTAAACCAAAAAAATGAGCATTAAGCCTAAAACTAACCCTACCACCTGGTTGATGTTTGAACACAACAACAAACGGAGTATCCATTGTGCATTGGCACAGAAGTCAGAATAGAAGCTAAGAAACAAGCAGGTGAATTGGTGAAATAGTTTGGGTGTGAAATCGATTAATTGATTGATTGGGCGCTGCACTGTTTGTTGAGGCATAAGGTTCGGAACTGACTCGTATGGATGTGAAATCGATTACTCAAAACAGTCAACAGAAGCAAGTAGAGTCCAAGTTCAGCAATTCGCATTTCACCATTTTGTATTTTTTTTCCAATTTAGCAGGCTAGGGTTTGGAATTATTGTTTGACCCGACCCGAACTACTAACCCAAAACTTAGAAGTAGCAAAATAAATTTTGGATCTCGTGACTTTCGGCCCATCCATGCTCAAGATCCGCCACTGGTTACCATTATATATAGATGAACAGAGTTGTGGTTTCATAAAAGCGAGAGAAGAGACACGAGTTATGTGATAGGGTTTTTGAGTTATATTTCATTTATAACAGTTATTCAATATTAGTTTTGTGTGTGCTTTCATTTCGTGTCTTATCAGTTCAGTCTTGACTAAGTGTGTACTTAAACTAAATACCTAATTATATAACAGTTGATAACTGTGGATATCAAAGTACCATTATATATATATATATATATATATATATATATATATAGCTACCATAAAGTGGGATTTGAAACTGACCGTTGAATCAAAATCCAAGATTTAATATTAACCGTCTGATAAGAGCATCCAAGATTGAATATTAATCGTCCGATAAGAAGATTGATTATTGACCGTTTGATAAGGGTTATAAACAGTTACTTAGGATTATAAACAGTTACTTTTTTATTACATGGTCCATAAAGGGTAGGTTTTCATTTCCGTGTATTTCTCCCCACTAAATTCAGAACTTTAAATCTTAGCACTTGAATGTCGTAAAAAAACCAGTTATGGGTTTTCATCACGCGTTTATCATCCTCAATGGCAGTTCCAGGGTGGTTTCTTTCTCCGAAGATCGCACACCTCCGACAATGGCGTTGGGCGATGATAGGTCTACCGATTATTTCTTACATATGCAATCGTTTTGTCTATCGAATTTTGCATTTCAGGTTAGTGTATGTCTTTGTTCTTTACATTGCTTCTTTTAATTGCAGTATGTTAATTGATTCGTAAACATAAAGCAGATGAGGTGACTCGTAACCATTATTTTTTGTCTTTAATTTCCTCTCATAATAATTAACTGCATTTTACTTCAATCTCAGCCCGAATAAGTCAATTAAGCGGTGTGAGAATCAGTTAAACACTTTCGAAGATAATCAGTGTCAAGTATTCAACCATTCTCCATTCCGGGTTTGTAATCATGTTTTTTTGATCGATTTGGTAAGAGGGATTATCTGTTCTTAATCATCATTCTTTGCATGGATTTTTATATTCTTGAATTTTTTAATTTGTGTTGATTAGGTAAAAATTGATTATCATTCAAGCCTTCAAGGAATCAAGGTAATAGGTAATTTTAGACATTTGACTTACTGTCAACACTTCATTTTTAGTATCGTTATTTATTATATATTGCATCAATATTTATATAAAAAAAATCTTCTTATTTTATACTTTATATAGGCAAAACACTGGAAAACTAGACCTGCCTAAGTTTGATGCATGCAGGAATTTGTTGCGTGCGGCCCAGCAGCATCACTAAAAGTATGAGCATTCTAGCTAGTAAGTCAAGACCTTAGTAAACCTACATAGTAATTTGACAAACAAATTCAACTAATTTGTAAACAATATGTGAATGATTATGTGTTTGTGTAATGAATGTACAGGTGGCATAGTATGCAAATGAATTTCGCAATGATCGAAAGGCTTACAATGACGTGGATCAATGTCCCAGGTACCACTTTTGTCGTAAGTTATTAATTTATATTAATTTTCTCCAGACTAATGTATTTCTTATTTGAAGAGCTTTGGAAGAACTTGACTCGCTGTCACTACACGCATCAAGAAATGAGCCCAGAGTCTACGCCGGACAATGAGCGTACACCAGCTCATAAAGACCACTTGCATATTATTCAGGTAATGGAGATTCAATACCTGCGATACATGTTTAAGTCATTTTAGAATATTGACTTATTGAGAATTGTTTTTATTTTTTATTTTTGTTGACGTTTATTAAAAACCTGAAAAGGTGATTTATTTGATTGTAGGCTTGGGTATGGGTTGTGCGAAGCTATAAAAATGGTGACTTATTTTATGTTAGAAAGCTTCTTAGTGAGGTATTGAAGATAATTTTTTTTATAATTGTTTAAAATTTGAGAATTTTGAATATTGGGCCAATTAAATTGTGTTTTCTGTCAGGAAGCTTTTGATGTTTTCCATATTTAATTTAAAGTCACAAACGGGTTGCCATGACATCATTGGTCGCCACTGCTAGATTTGGTGTGAATCATGAGTTAATTTCATGTAATTACTCAGACGAACGTGTAAGTCGGCCTGTTCAGCTTATACATAACACCGTTACAAAAAACATATATTGCTAACCCTTCATTTTACTTCCTTTCAGGATACTGCAATTCATGCTCAAATTCCATCTCATCTGATAAATCAATTTAATAACCGTTTGGTGGAGGGTCAAGTCTATTGCCTACATCGATTTGTTGTGCTTCCTTATGCGTCATTATATCGTCCGTTTCGCCGGGATGACATTTCACATTATCCAGTTTACACATGACATATCAATTAGTCCTTCCCTTATGCATCCATTTTTTTGTTTAAACGCTATGTGTTTGAGTTAACACAGTTCATTGTTCTGCGATCACATGTTAATGAGACCACCTATTTAACAGGTTTTTTACGTTTTATCTTTTTAATTGGTGGTTTTACTTCTATGAGTAACTTTTGTTTACATGTAGATGTTATGGGTGTTCTACATGAATGGGGTTGTGCTGAGACTGAATTGCAGTCATCCAAATCACGTAATACGCAATTAAGAAATATTGTTTCTGCTAATGAAGCCCAAGTTGATATTCCCATCGCATTCGACTAGCTTTTAATATATGATCTGATGCGATGACAAACAGTCTCAACTGCCACTTTAGCAACAAAAAATGCTTCACTTTGGAAAGGAGATGAGGAATGCTGAGACACAGAGTTGTCGGGTTGTCACTGATGGAGATTTGGTGCAGATAAAAATGGGTTGGGTTGACCCGTAACACTTTATGTCCACCTTTTATGCTACAATTAATATAAAGGTATCTCTTTATCTTTTTAGTAAGAACTAGCTTTATTTGTATTTACATTTGATTCGCCTCATCTTTCTGTTACAGAAACTCCATGGTATATTATTTGTTTTGTTTACATTAGTTTGTTATTGTTTCTTATTAAATGTTCGTTGTCAGAATATAGACTGTGTTAGTGTTTCATGTTTTTTTTACTCATGCCCTGTCAAAATTGAAAACAGTTTATCATTTGGTATTTATTTTTAGACTTGTCTGGTTGTTGATGATGATAGAGTTATATTGTTGTGATTTAAGATGTTGCAAGACATTTTATTTTTCAGAAAAAAAGCATAAGCTGGTCAAGTTTAGAAGCTTTACTCATTCATATCCGTTTTGCTGGAGATCTGACACTACTCTCATCTATAAAGCCGTTCCCAACTGGTAAATGTACGAAAAAAATTACTTCAAATTTTTAAATCAACAATTTGTTATGCCTTGCTCGGCGTGTGGCTATATAGGTCCATTTCTTATTTGCTTTCTTCTAACCTTTAAGAGCTTTAGGCCCGACAAAAAGTTGTTAGGTCGGGTCACGGGCTATAATGGGTCAGTTTAAAACATGTCCAATTTGGTTCGAGCCAAAACAGGTTATGGTCAAAATAGGTTTAGGTGAAAAAGGGTTATGACTAAATATAGAGATGGGATCAAAATGGGTTCTGAACAAAATAGGTTGGTGTCAAAACAGGTTCTGACCAAGTTTTTTTTTCAACGTCGACGAAAATAGGTTCGGGTCACAACGACTTGATTTAATAAAAAAATTAGCATAGAAAATTTGGTGGATCGAGTACATGTAATATCATGTGCAGGTCAAAATGAATTTTGACCAAAATGAGTGAGGGTCAGAACGGGTTTTTGACAAAAATGGGTATGGGTCAGAAGTGGAAAAGCATTTTGGTCTTGATTAAATACAAGGGTATATTGGGTATTTCATATTAACGGCATATATACGCCCAAAATCGACCAACGTTCGCAATATGTATCTGTTCTGATCTCTGATTTGCAATATGGGAGTATTATTATTTTCAGTTTATGTTATGTTATGATAGATTTGCCGTATTATATAGTTTTTAATGATACCCCCAAAAGCAATTGTAAATTCAAATTTTTATCTACCAATGCACAGTAATGACGTTACGAACAGGTATCATTGCATTATTCGAAGTATAATTGCTGAAGTAGGAGCTGTTGTGTTACGGGATGCTGCCATAGAAGAGGTAGCAGACAAATCAGGTAACTTTAAATGTTATTGTAAATAAATTAACTGATTTTTTTTATTAAATAATCAACATATATATATAGAGGTAAGATTTTTTATCAGCAGTTACTTCTAACCGAACATGTTGGGAAGTGGTGTTTCATCTCGCATGTGTTGTTTTATTTTAGTTTTGTCAGTTGTTACTACTGCAAAAAGCATTTGTACTTTACTTTAGTGCATCTGTATAAGTTTGGTAATTTAGTAGAATGTATGCATACTTTTTTTAATTTAGTCTATGTTAGCTTCTTAAGTTTGGTATATCCAGTTTTTTTATAAATGCCTACGATAATTGTTATCATATCTATATTATATATTACAATGGTTTAAATATGATATGAGTAATGTGTATTATGTTATGTATTATACACTATAATGCGTTAATACTCCCAACCACAAGTGACAAATGCCAACAAGTTGGTGCATGGTTAATTGTTCTGCTTACTGTGCATTCTAACCAAAAATGACTCCTTAGACCCCTCGCTATAGAGTCTGTATATGTCATGATTAATTTCTTTGCCTACTGTTATTAAACACATGCATTTTAAATTTGTGACCAATTCATATAGCTTGAGTTTTGCTATAATTCATATCAAAGTTAAATTTTCATTTCAAACTAAAAACAAATTCAAGAAGGTTTTTATTATCATCGTTAAATTCGAGTAAAGATTATAGTCGTAGTTTTTCAGGTTATGGGCTCACTTCACATTTATTTTGTGAACATCCATCGGGTTCGCTTTACTATAGGTTGATGTGAACCTTTTTTTGACCCGAACCAAGCTAATACTTTTAAATGACCCATTTTAATGTGAACACGTTTTGACTCTGTCAACTGATACATTATTTTGACTTTGAACTCTTGGCATATATTTGAATTTATGTTTTGTAAGATCGAAAACATAGTTAAAGAGCAATATAGCTTGAGTTTTATTACTTTATATGTTTACAACTTTTTTTCTATTTCGTTTTTGTTTTTTTCTTCTAGCTCTGTAAACTTATTGATTTATTTATGTGCTATGTTACATTGTTTACACAAGTGTTTTTGTTTTATAATGTAAATAAGAAAAATACTTGTGTCATTATGACACTAAAAAACATGTCACCTTTTCAAGTTGATGTTCCCATCCACCGGACGGGTAAAGTACTAGTTGTTACAATGTTACTTAATAATTAATATTGCTTACGGATTGATGGTCTTAGCTTTAATAGTTTATTAGCTAAAAGCCTAAAACTAAAATTAGAGTGACTGAATTCATTGTTTCTGTAATCAACGAAGTATTAAAGTTATGCCAATGTCAAAAGGGGGGAAATCGGTGCCAAATCTAAAAATCACTTTTAGAAAGAAAAAAAAATATTATAATCTCCACCAAGTAGACATGCTAAAATAGGGTGGGAAATGAGAAGATAGCCTTCTAACATGATACATGACTTGTGCATGAGCTTCATGCAAACACTCATTAAAGAGAGAAATAGGATATGCATGAGGCCACTTGAAAACAGAAAAATGCTTGGCTATAAGTAGGATGTTAGAGAAACCTTAATTAGACAATGCAATCTCTAAGTGGGAAATGAAGAGGGGGCTTACATGAAGGGAAGAACGTTGTTTAGTAGCCAAGAATGACTTGCCTGTTACTTTCTTTCAAAAGGTTTTGTCATACTTATATCGAGACCTTTTCTAGGTTGGTTATCAAGCAGTCTTCTTGGCTAACTTGACAACTTCTTCCTTTCATGCTAGCTCTCCTTTTCTAATGTTTATTTTTGTTTCTTGAGGGTGAGTGGTGGTATGCTAAAATAGATAAGAGGATGAATTTGATGGTTTGAGAATTGTATTTATGAGTTTTTTTGTTATTGTAAAGTTCTTGGTTAGAAAAGAGTTCTAATATTTCGACAGCAATATATTGTGCTAAAGTTTTGTATATTTGGGTTGTGGTTTGTGTAAATATTGGAGCTGAGCATATGATGAACCATAATATGAAAATATCAGCCGATCCAATACTCAAAAGGTAGATGCAAATAAATATTGTTTTAATTTTTTTTTTATCATGTGAAAATTCTAAAAAACAAACGGGAATTGGTGATTTGGTGTAGTAAGCCTTTTCCTGAGTTACAAGTTCGACTGTTCGAATAATAATCCTTTCATTAATCTTATTCTTATATTATCATAAGTGTAAACCAAAGATCAATTATTTTGATACTTAATTGAAAAGTTAAGTTATATATCACAACACTACTTATACGTCTATACCCTTACACATCTCACGTATTGGAGTTAGTATCAAACATCGAAATTGTACTCGGTGATAATACATAAATATAAAGTTTATCAATAACATATTAGAATTATTAGTTATGTTACAACTTTGTGCCATTGTATTTTCATCCACGAGATGTCTAACGAAAACAATGCTTTAAATCAAGTAACATGTGAATTGCTATATGTTACCAAATAATTTGGATTTTGAGAAAGGTTGTTACATTTTTTTATTTTGATCATCAAAGTTTGAGTATAATCGAAAATGTTTATAAATGATAAAAATTTGGCTGGTTGGTTATAAGTTAATTTCATGTGCAAATTTGACATCAATGTGGTTGTAGTTTAGTGGTAAGAATTCCATGTTGTGGCCGTGGAGGTTTGGGCTCGAATCCCAGCCAGCCACAAACCTAATTTTGGATTGAAAAATCTTATATTTTGTTGATTAATCGTAATTCTTTTTTCCTTTCTTAAATAATAAGCTAATGAGCATTCTCATCCCACCCTTTATCACCAAATCAAAAATTACATTAAAACTAATTATATTTTCTCTCTCTATTTCAATTAAATAATATTTTTTATACCTTTTATCATTATATTTTTTCTTTTTTTCACTCACAACCACTTTCAAAATATATTAAAAAATTATAGATGGTGAACAGTAACTTTTTAAATATACAGAAAAATCACTACTTTTTCTAAAATATAAAAACTCTTCACTCACAACACCCTGAATCACTCTCTAAATTATAAAAACCCCTCACATAAAATGAGGGGTTGGATAAGAAAGCTCTTAGAGATGGCTATGGACCTCCTTTATATATTGGTCTGACAAAATTTTAACATTATTTTAAATTAATGAAGGACAATAAACGAGAATTAGCTAACATCTTATAACTTATTTATCAAAAGGAAAATTGGTTTTTATTGGTCCCAACTATTTCATTTTTATCGGCGATGGTCCCAACTTTCATTTTGGCTAGCAACGGTCCCAACTTTAACATTCGTTTTTTCTACCAGTCCGCGACTAACGGAGTACTAACTCCGTTATGTTTTTGCTAATGTGTTCATCTGAGTTGTCAAAAAAATGTTACGTGGCAGCCACCTCCCCACACCACCGTCCCACCGCCACTCCCGCCACCCCCACCACCACCGCCCAACACCGCATTGGCATCGCCGTCGACTTCTCTGACGAGTCCGCCTTCGCCGTCAAATGGGCCGTCAACAAGTACCTCCGTCCCGGCGACGCCGTCCGCCTTCGCCGTCATATGGGCCGTTAACCAGTACCTCCGTCCTGACGACGCCGTCATCTTAACCCACGTCAAGCCCACCTCCGTCCTCTACGGCGCTAACTTGGGCTCCGTTGACTTATCAATTGCAGACATTGACACCGACAGCTAAGAGTCAACCTTAAATTTGACAGTTCTAATGTCAAATTGCCTAATGGAAGCTACAAATAATGCAATTAATTGCTAATTCGAGAAAAAACCCAACATAACAAATTGATTTACGAACACATCTAACTTTCCTGAAGAACTTTGGGGCCTTGGAAATGTGTGGATTTGCGAAGTGTGGATGAATTAGGCAATGATTTACCTCCGATTGATCGTAAGTCGTTGTTGCATAGCTCTGATTCGATTGAGGGAATCGTTGTTGAAGCTCCAGAGAGTGGGGTTTTAATTTGGTGGATGTGTTGGGATGATATAAGAATGTCATAAGTTAAGTACAAACACATTCTCATATTCGACCTCGTTGGCGGACTCGTCGAAGAGGTCGGAGAGGTCGACTGCCCATTTGACGGCGAAGGCGGACTCGTTGGAGAGGTCGACGGTGATGCCGATGCGGCGTTGGGCGGTGGTGATTGGGGTGGCGGTGGGACGGTGGTGTTGGGAGGTGGCTGCCACGTAACATTTTTTTGACAACTCAGATGGACACATCAGAAAAAACATAACGGAGTTAGTACTCCGTTAGTCGCGGACTGGTGGAAGAAACCATTGTTAAAGTTGGGACCGTTGCCAGCCAAAATGAAAGTTGGGACCAGCGCCGACAAAAATGAAATAGTTGGGACCAATAAAAACTAATTTTCCTTTTCAAAATTATGACAAAGCTACAATACGTAACAAAACTTTTATAGAAAAAATAAAGGTTGATTTTAATTTCGATTTGGTTAGTTCAGTAATTTAGGCACATATAATATCATAACCGAAGCACCGGTCTCACAGTCGATTCATATGGTTATTTTCGTTATGGTTCGGTTAATCAGTTTTACAGGTTATTCAAATATCAAAGGTGTACGCACATGTAAATAATCGTTAATATTTATTTCTGAACATTATAAATTTTATATAAATTAAATCTCACAAATATCATTATTTGTTTAAACTTCTTTACTGCTATTCAATTATCTTTCAACGAGCCGTTTTTTTAGCCGGTTTACATGAGAAATAAAAAAATTATGGTTCTCAACCAAGGTTGAGGGACAAGTCAATGAAGCAAATCAGGTATGAAACCAGTTAAAGTGGCTTGGTTAAGCCACGTGCTCGCGTGCACACAAATATTAGGGTGTAGTAAACAAGACAAACCGACTCGTGATAGTTTGTTAGCCTACTCACCAAAGGCTTGGTGTTATGCCTACTCAATAGCTTGGCCAGCTTAAGCCGATTCATCCTAATGGGGCCTCCCTGTGCGATTAAAGGGTTTACAGTCCATGAGGCCAGGAGGGACGTATATACTGGAACTGATTACTTAAAGATAATTAACTACGGATTTTGTTTAATATATCTACAACACATCAAGTAATGAAGTACCATTACTATTAAGGAGTGACTAAGTTCAATGTTTCTGTTGAAGTTATACCACTATCAAAAAGGGTGCTGCATTTAGAAAACACTTCAAGAAAAATTTCATAATCTCCATTAAGTAGACATGCGGAATAGGGTGTGAAACAGAGAATATATTCTTCTTGCATGACACATGACTTGTGCATGAGCTTCATGCAAACCCTCCCTAAAGAGAAATGGAATGTGCATGAGGCCACTTCAAAACAGAAACATGGTTGGCTATAAGATGGATGCCGGAGAAACCACCCTTATTAGAAATTGCAATCAATCTCTAAGAGCATAGGGAGTGGTTCCTGAAAAAGCAAAACGGGGAAAAACGGGAGTTGAGGTGGAGGTAGAAGGTGATGAGGTGAGGATGGAGGTAGGGTAAACCGGGGAGCATTCCAATGATTCCATCGAAATTAAAAGAAGAAAATATGGGACCGGGAAAGAAGTGGGGAAAGTGGGAACGCTGAGTTGGATCGGGGAATGGGGAAAAACTTAAATCCACACAATGTGCTCTAACGTCATGTTCCCGAGTTCACTTGATAAGAGAAAAGAATAGAAAGAAAAAAATTTGTTTCATTTTTTTTCCTATTTTTATCTTTCTTTTTTTTTTCTTCCCATTTCTTTCCAAATCGGAAAGAAAACATTTCCTTCCAACTTGCTCTTTAATTCTCTTTGTTTTTCTTCCATTTGTTTTCTTTTCCTTCATCTAATGAAACTCAGGAACAAAATTTTCTCTAATTTCCTTAATTTTTCTTCATTAAAAAAACTCTAGAATACAACAATATTTTTGTTTCCGTCCTTTTCATTTCTTTTCCACCCTTAAATTAACTCGGGAACAGAGTGTAAGTAGGAAATGAAGTGGGGTACTATTACATGAAGGGAAGAACATTATTGTTTAGTAGCAAAGAATGACTTGCCTAATACTTTCTTTCAAAAGGTGGTTATATTGAGACATTTGCTGGGTTGATTAAATATTAGACCTTTGTATGGAATGCCCTTTATTACTCACTCCACATACAATCCCTTCTCAATTTGCATAGTTGTCGTCGACATCTCCATTTTAACTGAGATAACCCGTGCATCCATGCCACAGTACATGCCGTTTACTATCCTAGCATGTTCATCGACGTGTAGGATGACAATCCAAAGGTGTTATTGATCAAACAAGAACGTTTCCTTAGTCTCAAACACCTCAACCTCGGCTGCATATTTGTCAATTGATCTTAGAACCACCGCATTTTTGTTAAAGGCAGCAGCAGCAGCAGCAGTAGTAGTAGTATCAGCGTTTATTACGATGCATTCACATAGCCAGTTATTCGGATGGTTTTGCACATCTTTACAAGTCTCCTCTTCTATCATCATTTGATGTAGAAGACCCACCACTAACATTTTTCTTTAGTTTGTGTGTTTCAAGGTTACGAGCATCATCGTTATGAAACACATTAGTTGAAGCAAAGTGGGTTGACGTTCCTTCGACCACTTCTAGCACCAAAGTGGGTTGACGTTCCTTTGACCGTTTGATATACTTTAAGATCACAGCCAGGCCCGGCCCAACAGTATACCAAGGTGAAGTTAGGGCTTTAGGCCCCAAAAAACAAAAGGCCCCCATTTTTAAGTCCTTTTTGTTATGGGCCAAGTCTGCATTCTATTTTTGGGCTGCTTACTGAGCAATAATTAGGGATTTAGATTTCTAGTAAAGTGCAATCGTCTAATTAATATTGCTTTTATTAGTTATTAACAATTCCTTTCCCGAATTTGAAATCTCCAAAATTTGCTATTAACTCTTGTGTGATTCTACCTCTTCTGGCATTCCCGATTACTAAAGTAAACAGTCAATTATATGGTCGCTACTTTGCTAATTACATATTCTTAATTGTTATTGACTTATCGTTTTTTAAAAGACCTACTTGTGGGATAGAACACTAGGTATTGCCACAGATTGTTAATTGTTTTGTTAATCAATTTCATACTGACTTATTAGTTGTTGATTGGTTGTATTTCCTCTAAGAAATTAAACATGTAGTTTTTTTATGATGTTTTTACACAAAGCAATAAGGTGTTTTTTGTTTGAATCTAATAAGTCCAGTATAACTCAATTTCTATACTTTTTTTATTTTTATGTGGACAGTTTTTATAATTTTATTTTATCTTATATGTTATCAAGCTAAGCTGGATATGCTTTAACATATTTGTTATGAGTATTGGATTTAAGTAAAGCATAGACATGTTGATTTATGCAACACAAAGCTCACCTTTTGAAAAAAAAAAAATGTAACCTAAAGCTTGAAATACAAATGGACACTTGCCATAGTATTTTAGCAGTAGCACTAGACTTTGAAAAATCAACTCCTCTGAATTATTATTTCTGGTAGTACTTAATAAGGCATATCCATCATTCATTCAAAAATTATACAAAGTGCATAGCTTATTTGTTTGTATCAAAAGGGCCTCACTTTTACATTTGCTTTAGGCCTCCAAAAGTGTTGGGCCGTCTCTGATCACAGCTTCATTCATCTCAGCCATCATAGCTCGCATCATCCGGTTACATATGATGTCTTCTAGTTGTCTAATTTGTTTGATTGCATTCACCAAGCAAACAAAGATTACTCAACGATCTTCAAGTTATAAGTACGAATCTTGTGCATGTGCCATAATTTATGGTTGTTTTTAAACAGAAGGCTTTTCCAACTTTTCTAACACTTGTTAGTTGTGTATCATGGTTCTTTGTTGAAATAAATAAGATAAATTTCTTGGTTTGAATAATTGTATTTATGAGTTTTTTTATCATTGATAAATTCTTGGTTTTGTAAAAAAGAAAAAAAAGATCTAATATTTTGACAGCAGGGCTATGCTATACTTACACAGTTACACTTAAGTTATTAATTCTAACCTTATGGCCATGAAAGTTAAGGATCACCAAAAGTTACTACAAGAACATACACCGTCACAGAAATGATGAAATCTCATATTATCCCTAACAATAATCTCCCTACCACTAATCTTTGAAGCTCCACACATAACCACATGACAATCTTCACATATTCTTACATTCTTCATGATCCTTATAATCCCACAATCAACCAACAAACCATACGCCAGTGCTAGCTTCTCACTATGCCCCAACAATATCCTCTTTTTCTCATCATCACTCACATCATACGGCACACAACTCAAAACCGGGGTGTACCCATTTAACATCAACTTGGATACAAGATCCTCCAACTCTCGCTTGATCTCAGAAGTCCTCGGATGAGTCATATCGCCAGCAAAAAACTCATGAATAACCCCTTTTGCCCCTTCTACCCAACTACTTGCAGGGTTCTTTTTCAGACCCTTCGATCTATATAATGCACGAATTCTTGAAACCTCGTTCCATTTTCGGGCAGATGCATATGTGTTCGAGAGTAATATGTAGTTTCCTATAGCGTTTGGTTCAAGTTCAAACAAACGATTAGCAGCGATTTCAGCAATATCGGGATTTCCATGAATTCTACAAGCACCAAGCAAAGCGCCCCAAACACCAGCATGTGGTGACATTGGCATGGTTTTGATGACATCATAGGCATCTTTAATGAGCCCGGCCCTTCCAAGAAGGTCAACCATGCATGTATAATGGTCAACGGTCCGTGTTACACCATGTTCTTTCTCCATTGATGCAAAAAAGCTTTGACCTTGTTGTACTAAACCAGCATGACTACAAGCAGAAAGAACTCCCAAGAATGTAACTTTATTCGGTTTTATATCCGTTTTCAACATCTTTTCAAACAACCCGATTGCTTCGAGTGCACAACCGTGCATTGCAAGCCCAAGAATCAACGAACTGTAGGAGTAAACATTCTTCTTTTGCATTTTGCCAAACATCTGGCGTGCGTCTTCAATGCACCCGCATTTCGAGTACATGTCGATTAACGCAGACCCAACAACAACATTATTCGTAGCTCCAAATCCCGCCCGGTCAGCAACATCTTGAACCCACTTCGCATACTTGGTAGCACCTAACTGAGCACAAGCAGAAATCACACTAGCTAATGTCACCTCATCCGTTTCAACTCGAGCCTCTAGCATCCTATCAAAATACTCCAACGCCTCTCTCGGTTTACCATTCTGCGAAAATCCCATCACCATGGTTGTCCACGCCACCATATCCTTCACAGGCTTTCCATCAAACAACGCACGCGCTTCTTCCATATTACCATATCTCGCGTAAGCAACAATTAACGCCGTCCACGAAATCGCATCTCGTTCGGGCATTTCATCAAACACCTTACGTGCACTGTCCAACAAATCACATCTCACGTACATATCAATCAATGTATTGTTCACATATAAATCAGAATCATACCCACCAAATTTTACAACTTGCCCATGAATTTGTACACCCAAACTAACACTACAAGCTTTCAGCAAACCCGTAAAAGTAAATGAAACAGGACCAATCCCTTGCTGTCTCATCAAATTATACAATATCACAGACTCCATTAAAGGCCCTTGCATTGCATACCCACGAATCAAAGCCGTGTATAAAAAGGGGTTAGGGCGTTTGACTTGTTGAAAGATTCGAACCGGGTATGGGTCCACTGGGACATCGAATTTAGCAGTTAAAACACGAACTAGTTTGGTGATTACGTAACAGCATTGATCAAAGCCCTTACGGATGACGTGAGCGTGAATTTGTTTGGATTGATTGATATTGTTGGAGGAGTCGAGTAAGGAGACCAGGTGTGATTCCAAGACTTTTGTTTGGTGGAATTGAGAGGAAGGGATTAAGGGGTTTAATGTTCGAGACATCGAAACCATTTGAAACAACTAACGAACAAAAGTGTAGGGTACGAGGTTAAGATTTGAAGTGTGTAGAGTTGAAGACATAACTTTTGTTTATGTTTTAATTATTTTTTTTAATAATTAATTATGACTTACTCGTCGAAAGTGATTTGTATTTTTATTTTGACGAATGATAATCTTACATTTTACTTTTGTTGTCAAGATTAATCTTAATATGATAATTATCATAGATTTATGCTTGATTTTCACTCGATTCCTCTCACAATGATTAGTGACATGTAATAATTAACAGCTTTAGAAAATGTGTTTAGGGCCATATTAGTTGCAGAAGAGATGCGAAGCAGTTGTTGAAATTTGAATTGTAGCATTGTTCTCTGTTGATTGTGGGAGGCTTTTAGCTGACAATGCTCTTAGCTTGCAGTTTTCAGTATTAGGAGATTAGAATAATGTTACCTTCCATTCAAGTATAGTATATGGAACATAATACCTGTTGACATGCTCTTGAACTGCTAGGAATATAGATTGACAAAAGACGTGTGTGACATGCGTGGACTCCAACTGTTTTAATCTTGTTTAAGTGTAGACTCTGTGATTTCGGTTAACAGAAAGTTAGTGTGCTGACTTTATAATTTACTCCTTTTCATGTATAAATATTTAAAAAAACGTTTTATCATTTTATTTTCAACTTATTATTTGAAATTATAGCTATTAATAATTATCTCTGTAGGCATTTGATATATGCTCTACGCACCAACCACGTGATTTCCCTTGCAAATCCATATCACAAACCTTAGTAGTGGATGTATAAAAAGGTAATTAAAGATAACGCATTCCATAGTATTAACACATAGAACCGAAAACGTGTTGATGACCCTCATAACAAAGCAATAGACAACGCCTACCATAGTCATAAAGAAACAAACCAAACAAATAACCACAAAGTTCACGTAAAGCGTATACAATTATGTCAACATTATGAAGAATCAATGATTGTAAAACTGCAATATCTTAACTGGTATATCATATGCATTCTATAATTGCGATACATTTTGGTTTTCCAATTAAGTAAATTGAGTGATACCCAAAACATGAAGCTAAGGCACCCGTTAGTTTTTTTTTAACCGACATATATCTAAAGTATTTGTAACCAAGGTTTTGACTCGTAACCTTGATCGTAATCATTTTGTTTTGATCTATATTTTGCATGGAAATCTCTAGATATTGAATACTCTATAGAACTAGTATAAGTATAGGATTAGTATTTAGTAGGCTCATTTGAATATTCTTATAACTTGTACTCATAACCTAATATGTAATCTTCGTTCTTGTAATTAATATAAAGAGTTATTTAATTATAACTCTAACGCTTCTGCACCACAACACTTGAATTCACTCATTACCAAAGACTCAGAAGCATTCTAAGTCGTCACACGTAAGGTCAAAATATAACTCCGTAACAATAAGCTCTAGAAGGAAAAGTGAATGGCTTGCAATTTAGTAAAGTTGAAGAACACATAGTGCGATTGTAAGTTGTACATAAGTTATATGTTATTGTCATAAAGAAAGGATGAATTGCAAAAGTTATATGCTATAGTAAGTTGTACAATAAGTTTGAGAAGTGGTAGGGGTAGTAGTAGCGCGTACCATAGCCAAACATGAGTAACATAAAACTTGATAATTAATATGGTAATAATTTTAAGGGAAAAAAACCTATTTTGATAATTAGTTTATCCCCGTCTCCTATTTGAGTTTTAAAAAAAAAATAGTAGCCGTTCAAAAAAAAGTTAAGAGAAACTCTCTCTTTTCTCATTTCTCTCCTAAATCATGATTAATATTTGCATATCCCCATGTTAACACTCTCTCAATCATCTTTCCCTTCATCCTCTCAAGTCTCAACACCTATTTTTTTTCTGTTAAATCATGCATTTTTGTCTTTTGCCACTTGTCATGTGCAATAAGATCCCACCAAATTGGTAGGCATCTGATAGTGTTTTCCTTGAATGCGATGCCTAATAAATTGAGCACTTACGTGCTCTTTAAAACCCAAGTTAGAATGTTATGGTCATGTTAAAGTTTCACCTCTTAAAATTATTGTCCCCATCACGTGTTGAAGACACTCATTTGCAGCCCGGTAATGCATTAAATCCCCTCCCTTATCGTCTTGGTGCGGTGTGAAAGGGCTTTAAAGTCACGCCACATCACTTTTTTGCCGCCTCCCTTTGCAGCTCACAGCAAGGGATCTTTAAGGCTATCCGCTATGGTGGGGGCATCGAAGCCCCTCCACATGCCACGTCATGGCCACGGGGCTTCGAAGCCTGCCCCGCTATGGTTTAAAGCCTCTTGGGCCCCCCAATATACACACACACACACACACACATGGGGATAGGCTAAGTATAAAATGAAAACCTACTTGAGTTGTGAAAATTCTAGAAACTCATTATCAACCACATGTTTTTAATTAATGTTTAAATCTTGTGGTCGACAATTAAATTGAATAAAAATGTAAATATAAATATAACTTTTTCTCTATCCTGAAAACACATGAAAAAATTAGTAAAAAAATGTTAAAAAATAGCAAAACATTTTTTTTTATGTTTCGATATTTGTATTAAATGTTACAACATATATTACATGTAATAAAAAAAACCGATGTTACATAGGGTTTTCGCGGGTTTTCACAACTCAAGTGGGTTTTTATTTTAACCTTACCCCATAGGGATATACATATATATGTATGTGTGTATGAGAGATGGAGAAAGAGGGGTCCACCCCACCCTCTTCCGCGTCAACCGTCCAGAAGGCACCCCCTGGCGTCGTTCCCCTCCTTCGGCGTCCATAGCAACAAGCCTAAGGGCTAAGGCAATTAGGGCATCCATCGTATTTTAAAGTTTATAAATTTCTTGTGATATATTTGATTTACTTAAAATTCCAAGAGTAAAAAGTTACCTTTTAATTTTACAAAGCTAATAAAAAATTTAGTGGGATCGTGGTAAAGCAACCGGATGAAATCAAACGAGTCCAAAAAACACTACATTTTTCTTTTTATATACAATTAAATAATACTTTTTATTTCTTTATCATTATTTTTTCTCTCTCATTCACTCACAACCACTTTTAAATATATTAAGCAATAAATAGAGGATGAACAGTATTCCTTCAAATTTACCCATCTCTTTAAAATTATTTCTCTCTTACACTCACAACCACTTACAATCCTTTAAAAAATTTAGAGATTCCTTTCACATAATTACGAAGGAACCGATAAGAATGTTCTAATAGACTATGTTTTGATTGTAAAATTTGATTGAATCATAGATTTCATTAATTAAATGTTATTTAAAAGACTAGAGACATAGGGGTTTCTACATGGCATCAACATCACTACAATAGGTGAAACTTATCAATAACAATAATTAAGAAGCATTTAGCTCTAGATCTCCATAGAAACATAAATTATCAGCAAAAAGGTGATTCATGCTTTAATGAATTGATCAATTGAATTATTTTTGCCTTTTGAACATCTAATATGCATAACGAAAATATAGGTTTACAAGGATTGTTAGAGAAGGGTAAACGAAAAATTGGACCCCAACTAACAAACTATGAGTCTATGACCACTTTTAATCTGGATCATATACATAAAGAAGCGAAGTGCATGCAGGGTATTGGCGTGATACGGAACTATTAAAGAGTTAGTTGAGTCTTATAACTTGGAGTCTTGAACCCAATGTTTTAAAAACCTGTTTTTTACTCGTACCGGATTTGTTTAAAAATGGTACAACCGGTTAAACCGGGATATACCGGGAAATTTAACCGGGTTGAATAGTTTACCTTGTAGTTCCATTATAACTTCAACTCAAAAGATACATTAACAAACGTCATACATGAACAATAATCGAGTCAAATAGGAATTTATACTTTATATACGAAAGTAATCAATTATAAAAGATGTAAAGAAACCAACCTTGCATTTGCACTTTTGCAGTATACAAAATTGATTGATTCACGAACCTTCGTTTACTGTGTTTACTCGTTTCAAATTTACCCGCTAAGTCAAAAGTCAATTTAAAAAAATACGGGCCGCAAAAAATATCAAAAATCTATTGGGTTCAAAACCGGTTTAAACCGGTATTTAAAAAAAACCGGTAGTACGATATTCTAGCAAACCGCCCAAAAATAGTGGGCTTTAAATACCGGTTTCTTTACAAAAATTCGGTATAACCGGTTCAACTGGGCGGTACGTACCGGTTTTTAAAACACTGCTTGAACTAGCTAGATAACGGAAAACAGGTAGAAAAGACTGACATTTAAATTGCATAACATATGTTAACTACGAAAGAAGTTACAAGTCTCATAAGCACTAGACGGAAAGGTTTTGATGAACTATATCAGGCGGCATATGTCCTAGGCAGTTGCCCCAATTACCGAACCCAGATTTCATCATTTGAGACGTCGTTTTAACACCATATTTCATCATTTGAGACGTCGTTTTAACACTAAAGATTTCCACCAATAATTCTTTAAAAAACATGTTAATCAATTATTGACTAAATTTGCATATTTATTTGTCTTTAATTTCATTAAGTTGTTTATTTTTCAAATTTGAATATTTTACATGCTAAATTTAGAATTTTATATTAAATGACTCCTAATGTAATGCCTTTCTCATTAAAATCAGTTTCTCTTAACAGTTATTCTTCTTATTTATTGTTATTAGAACGTCAACTGACTCACGCACTCTTTAAATCTATTTCTTATTACATCATCTTTTTCTTAATCACATGACTTAAGCCCTCACCTCTCACCATTTGAAAAGACAAATATTTATCCAATATCTTGGTACTACCTTACATCACGGTAAGAGCGGACATGTGGTTGAACCGATGTATCTAATTAGTAGGTTGGTTGAACCGCACCATTGGTAAACAGTAAAAAAAACTTTCAAAACAATGTATGTATGTATGTATATATGTATGTATGTATATACCAACTCTTCTTCTCCAATAAATACATACAACATTTCCAATCTTTCAAACAAATCCGAGCACACCTGCAACACCCTCTGATGGTCATAACTTCTACCTCGTTGACGAAGACGAGGTTAATTTAGAGGACGACGACGTACAAAGGTTGCCCCTACCCCCGAGAGAGGAAGACGAAACAAGGGGAAAAATGTAGAGGGTTCATCGTCGACACGAGCCGATATCAATGTGGGGACCCGCGAAGAATTAGATCGACTAAACGATATGTTCGGTTGTTTCGAAACCTAAAACGTGGAACGGTTCACTACCCTCCGTGCTAGCACTGACGCCAACGATCGGCTTGCCGGTGTATGTGAATTGTAGCAGTAATGGAACGAGACCTCAATTACCTCATCTCAAAGGGGCTTACTGAATAGGCCACATTATTGGAAGAACGACGAATACAAAAAATTTGTGAACGTTACAACCAAGGAAAATATAGTTTTTAGTTTTATGGGTTTTTTTGTTATGTACTTTTTTTTATTTCGGCATTATTTTTTAATTTTAATGCATTTATTTAATTTAATAAGTTTTTATTTGTTTAATTTAATTATAAAAAGAAAATTAAAAAAAATGGCATGGCGATACGATGGAGCTATAAATTACCACTACACTCCTAAAATAAAAATCGTCCCTCTGCTGACGTGGTGCCACGTGTCGAAAATACCCTTATTTTGTAGTCCTCCACTCAATGTTTTAAAAACCGGTGTGTACCGCCCGGTTGAACCGGTTATACTGAATTTTTGTAAAGAAGCGGTATTTAGAGCTCACTATTTTTGGGCGGTTTGCTAAAATATCGTTCACGCCGGTTTTTTTTTTAAATACCGGTTTAAACCGGTAAATCGGTTTTGAACCCAATAGATTTTTGATATTTTTTGCGGCCCGTATTTTTTTAAAATGACTTTTAACTTAGTGGATAAATTTGAAACGAGTAAACACAATAAACGAAAATTTGTGAATCAATCAATTTTGTATCCTGCAAATGCAAAGTTGGTTTCTTTACATCTTTTGTAATTGATTACTTTCGTATACAAAGTATAAATTCCTATTTGACTCGATTATTATTCATGTATGACAATTGTTAATGTATTTCTTTAGTTGAATTGTATTTACATGGAACTACAAGGTAAACTATTCAACCCGGTTAAATTTCCTGATACATTTCGGTTCAACCGGTTATATCATTTTTAAACCAAATCTGTTACGAGTAAAAAATCAGTTTTTAAAACATTGCCTCCACTACACGTAGTCAAATTCACTAACTATTGCAACTTTTATATTTTATTATTTAAGTTTCTATATTTTTAAACTAAAAAATCAATTAATTCCCGATTTCAGTTTAAGTTGGATATATATTTATCTAGGGGAAAGTTCATGTGCATTTTAATCTTAAATGAGAACGTAGGAAATAATACTAATTTATAAAAAAAATGAAAACGTAAAAACAATACCAATCTACATAAACAATGATTTATAATAACAAAGAAAAAAAATCTAAAAATTACAACAAAATAATCAAAATCAAAAATTAAATAATAACAGCATATACCAACAAATACTTATAACAGCAAAAGAAAAAATCTAATAATAACAGCAAAATATAAATCAGCAAATACTTATAACGTCTCATTATAGAAATTAGCAAATACGAACAAAAAATAACAACAAATACCTATAAAATTAAACCTAATAATAACAGCAAATTGGTTCTCACTGTTCTCATGTTAAGAATAAAATGTATATGATCATGTTTCTATTTATCTATATTCATATTTATTTATAAGTTATCCAGTACAACAAACGAACTGATAAAAAAAAGCCGCTAGTGCTTCTTGGATGCCGGCTAAGGCTTTGCTCGCGCTTTTGGAATTCAGAGGACGGCCAAAAATAAATATATTTTCGATATGAGACGCTCTCTGATTGTTTGAACGATGAGCCCCTCGGTACTTTTTAGGATTTTCAGAGCCAAAAAGCCGTAGTTAATTAAGCTTTAGCCGTCTTAGCTGACAAAGCTAATGTAGCGTTTTTCGCTTGGCTAAAAATTAGAAATGAGTAGTATTAGCTAGTCTAAATAAAACTATTTAAGGTAAGTCAAACTGACTATTTTGATAAATTTTCCTTGTACTTAATATAAGAACGACCAAGATATTCGGTTTACTATTTAAGGAATTGGAAGCGTCCATGATCATTGTTCGGTACGAATGTAAGATAGATCCCGGCCGTCCAATTGTTAAACTTCTAAAGGTACTTACATTTATTTTAAGTAGTAATTTAAGAAATAAAATAAGATAGAGGTCCTCATAAGCCATGACTCATGAGTAGTATGGCCTCTAAAATGAATACAAATTGATAATTACATTACTAGTGTCCGTAGTTTTCATAAAATCCAAATCCTTATCAACAAAGCTAACTCCACATTATTGTTCTCGGCCGACATTGCTTTATGTCGACCTAGCACGTGTACGGTTGTTTCCATGCCATGCATCTTCAATCCTCCACGTACAATCGTTTCATTAATCTATATAAACCCCCTTCACTCCCATCCTATTTCTCATCAACTTATTTCCTCATAAATTAAAACAGTTATTTCAGTTGTATACTTTGCATCATCATATCACTTTTATGGCTCAATACGGAGGCGAACAGTACAGAAAGGAAGAGGGCCACCACAACCAACTTCATTCCACCACCACTGGCCATGAAATAGGAGGAGGTGCGGGAACCAATGTCCACTCCACCACCGCTGGTCATGACACCGGAGGCACTATCGGAACGGGAGGTGGTCACGGTTATGAAGAAGGGAAACATGGTGGCACCGGAGGGATCCTCCACCGTTCTGGGAGTGGCAGTTCTAGTTCTGTAAGTCAAGTAAATTAATAAGAAACCAGCTATACACACCGTTTGACATCTAATCTCACACTATTTCAAATTACAGATAGTCATCTCGACCAAACTTTCAAAGTATTCCGTAGTGACGTTTAGATATTTTTCAGATGACCGTTCTGATTAATAAATTTCAAATTAAGTTTAACTCCTTTGTGGTCAGAACGACCGTCCGGGTATTGTTCAAATGGTCATTGTGACCGGTTATTTTGAACGTCCGAGCTTTTTTGGTCAAACCAGCTGTCTTAGTGTTAGTGTTTTGTGGACGGTCATCTGATGGTGTGAAATCAAATTGGCAAGGTGTAGCTATAGCATGGCCCAATTAATAATCATAAAACCAATTTCAAGTCATACTTAACATCTAACAATTGTTGTAAACTTGTGAATGTTGTTTTGTGTAGTCGGAGTCTGATGGAGAGGGAGGCAGAAGGAAGAAGAAAGGCGTGGCGGAGAAGATCAAGGAGAGGCTACCAGGCGGTGATCATGGCGATGCGCACAAGACTTCGGACACTGCCAACGTAGCCAGTACCGGTGGATATGGACATGGACAAGAAGGAGAGGAAGGACATGAGAAGAAAGGACTAATGGACAAGATAAAGGAGAAGTTGCCTGGGAGTCACTAGTGTGATCTTCCATGCATGTGTGATGCTGAATATATATATATATATGTATTATCATGTAAGTATACATGCATGCATGATGCTATAATAATATGCTTTGTACTTGGGTGTGTGATACGGCAAAGCAGGGTTTGTTGATGTACTTTCATATGTTTGGTCGTGATTTGTGTTAATATATACGATGAAGTGAATTGTTATACACATATGTTGTAGTATTTCTTTTTTGCTTTTTTTTTTTTTTAAATACTGGTTTCGAATTGTTTTAGACTAAACGAGACAACATACTAAACTCGACTTTGGTCTAGTGATTAAACAGACCGGGTACTAATAGCATTACTAGATAATAAATAATGAAGATGTGTATTTCAGACTATAGCAATACCGACATCAATGAAATTTAGTTTTATGAATTTTGTAGTAAAAGGGAAATCGGTTGATTTTAATTTATAACTAGAGAAAGTCCACTGATTTGAAAGAGATTGGAACTGAATAGACTAGGCATACACGACTGATCTCAAACTTTAGAGGGTGTTTGGGAGCTTATTTAACTTCAAAGGCTTTTTTCTTTCTTCTTCTTCTTCTTCTTCTTCTTCTTGTCAAAAGTGTTTATTGATCGACTTACGACCATTTCATAATCCGATTCCCTCAAACTGGTTTGGACCTGATTCGATTTCTTCCAAACCACTTTTGACCATGGGTTGACCAACCCGGCTGGTTTTAATCCTGGACAGGTTTGAAATAAACCCAATTTGTACATGTCTAATAACAACTAGCTACACTAACCAAATGAAGTGCTCAATCTAGCCCAATAAAACTGGACTTGGACAGTTTACATTACCCATCCACTGGCCCAGTTGCAACCACTGCCACAATTAAAATTATTCAATTAACCTATCATTAAAAATATAAACAAGGATTATTAATATTAATCACTAACTTGTCTATTAGTAAAGATCTTAAAAAAAGTTGTAGGTTGGTTTTAGTCTCAGTTTGAGATGTGGACTCATGGAGTTAAAAGAAAAGGATATGTTAAATGTTATATTTGTTACATCGGATCTTCTTCAACCAGGAAATGACCGACCCGAACCCTAATGGGTATTTCATTTCCCCCAAATTAATACAACCGCCCGCATTGGTGTTCAACTTCAAGTACTTCTACAACCATCATCATTGTGATTATCGATCTTTCCCATGCCATTGTGACAATTACTGCCGGCTATTCTTATCCTTATCCTCCACCAGACCACTTAAATCTCTAATTGTTTCCTTCTACACACTCTTTACAATTCCTGTTTTTATTTTTAGTATGAACCTCAGGATCGGTTTTTACCTTACCATTTTTACAGGTTATTTATTAGTAATTAAGGGTTTGGTTTCTTTTTGCAAAACTGAACATTTATTTTTCTTTGTATTATGTTCCTAGCTTTGCTGTATCAGATATGCAGTGTTGGTGCAGTGACTGTACCCTCCACCAATTGCTATGTTCTTGACAACTCCAGTCACATTTATGATTTTGTATCCTACTTCTATCTATTTTAAGTGATTGCAATCGTTTATAATGATTTTTTAGAGTTGAAATTTGTTTTCTTTAAGATATTATTATGCAGAGTAATTGGACCGGATATCCGTTCGAGTATGAAGGATTGGTAATGACTAATGTCTTGTATATTGTTAAATCTTTCTGGTTGCTATTAGTTATAATCTGAGATGATTTGTTTAATGTTGATATTGGTTTCTTTTTGTTTAGACTACCGACTGTGCAATTCGGTTCTGTAAAGATGTCGAAACTAGATCACAAGCGGTAAGCGATAATACTTTATTTGATTATTTCCCTTAAGTTTGACAAGAAAAAGTAAAACTTTGAATCTTTGGCAACTGTCTATTACTCCAGGGATATGTTGGTTTTGGCAGATTTGACGGCTTTAACTATTTTGTTGCCGGTTCAGAAAGTTATAATTTTGTTCAAGTAAGCCGAGTTTGAGAATTTCTATATTATTGGTTCTGAAATGAACGTGTGTGTGTGTGTGTGAATTTAGATATAGTTTGGTTGTGCATCAGGAATTTTACAATGGCGATCTTCAAAAATGTGAAACAAGTCATGACAAAAGGGGGCGCACGGCTCAGGTAAGCACACTGTAGAAATAAACATATAATCTAATTAAGCCATTTAATGATAACTATAGTTATTGTTGGTTTTGACTACCTATTCTTGTTTAAATCCAGTTAAACATCATATGTGGTGATTGCCCAAATGCACGGTGCAAAAGTATGTGAGTTCTTTGGATTTGTATTAGTTTTTATATTTAACCGTAACTTATCTTGGAATGCTTTAGAAATGTTTATAGGGCCCATGCTGATTATTATTACATTTTCCCTTATTTTTCAGCTGGACTTGGATGCGTATGCAACGTCACATTTGAGTCGGATTGCAGGTTTTTTTTCAACTAGCCAAAACTCCTGTTTTTCTACATGATAACTTAAGTTTGATATCTTAAATGATATATTAGGCATCATTTTGGAGGGATTTTGATATTTCATCTTGATTTAGTATTTAATTATTTCATATTTTTGAGTGCAGAATTATTGCTGAACTTGCAATTCCGTGTGAGAAACCGGGTCCAAGGGTGTTTGAAGGATTTACAGTGGGCTTTCATCCACGGTCATGGGAAATTGTAAGATAATTTGGAAGTTACACTAGAACAATATCATATATCATTAACAAACTGCTCACAACTCCTATAGGTATACAATGGCATGACACAATACGGTTATGAAAAGGCTTACAAGGACTACAGGTCTTCACCTTAGGGGTCATATAGTTATAATTAAAATCATTAATTTCCATGCTTTTTTTCTAAAAGTTCTTGCATTTGTTTATTGCAGCTTTGGTACGGACCAGAGTCATGTCTCTCTCTATATGACTGCAATTGCTTCGCTTTCTCAATTGGTACAAAAACCAACCTATACGGTATATGCTTGTACATACACTAATTTTTTTTATAGTGATTTGATTCAATTTGAAATTAGTTTTCGTTATGGTACTTCTACTAGGTTTCTCCTAAGAACGGCTTGGAGGTTACTTTGTCTGGCTCGGGAGCAACAGGGGATCCGCCTACAACTTTGTCTCCAACATTGTTAAATATTGATTGGAGATGTACACAATCATCTATTGCTATATTAATATATTTTACTGTTGACATATTCTACGTTCTATTTCTTAAAATCATGCTGCATATTTCAGGTGAAACGACACGAGATGACCCGTATGAGGTTCAGCTAACTATACCAGTGGAGGGTTATGATCCCATCCAGTTTAGTCTCACCAAAATGTGCGGTAATGTTCGGTTTCTTATCTTCCTCGATGCAAATTTTCTTTTACAATTTAATTAATCCGAAGAACGATATATTTAAAAACGCAGAATCTAAGCAAAATGAAGCGGGAACATCTACTAAAGGATGGGCACTGTTTGGAATCTTTTCTTGCATGTAAGTAAATTTTGATTATATTTTTTTGTACAATTACTTTATCTTCGATCGGTCGCATGCTTTAAGATGTTCAATATGTCAGATTCTTTGTGATTTCAACATTGTTCTGCTGTGGTGGCTTTATTTACAAGACTCAAGTACAAAGACAGGTAGGCTATGCTATTTTCTCATTCACAATAGTTATTTTTTTAACATATGCAGCTTTCTCATGTTTTTTTAAATAAATGCAGCATGGAATTGATGCGTTGCCAGGCATGACTATTTTATCTGCTTGTTTGGAGACCGTAAGTGAACATTTTTATAGTCTATACATACACGCATACATATAGATTTATAGTGTTTTTCATTGATTTTGATACAAAAATTATGCAGGTGAGTGGTGGTGGAGGTTACATGCGGCCGGAGGATTTTAATGGTGCGTATGCGAGTCAAGCTTCATGGACCCGTGAGTCGGATTCGGAGATAGGATCTTCAAGAACAAGTGAGAGAAGATATGGGACCTAATTACTCTTTTGCTATTGCCACCATTTTGCGACTTCTACCTGAAGTGTTTCTCACATGACAAGTTTCCAGTATGACAATTTTCAACATATTTCTATGTCCATCTGTTTCATTTTTGAAAAGGAGAACACTTGATATGTTATGTTGTAAAAGAAGTAACTATGTGGAATATTTTGACAAACTCCCATTGTATTCATATGTTTACAATTCATATGTAAAATGGATTTTTAAACAATGACTTGTTGAGTTTTAGCTTCTTTAGATTATAGTAACATCTGAGTTCATTATGTAATGGAGATCAAATTTACATTTTAACACCCTAATACACAACAATTATATAATAACCATTGTTACAACAAAGATCATTCGTGGTCAAAAGTTCTTGAAGAAATCAAGAATAACGTCGTTGATCTTTTGAGGTTTTTCTTGGTTGAGGAAGTGACCAGTCTCTTCCAGCACAACTTGTTGAGCGGTTATCATTAAAATGGTCGCCAAGCTTTTGCATTTGCATGTTTAATAGCGTGTTGAACTTTTTGATCTCATAATAATAACGATTGGTGATGTAAGAATTTGAAGAAAAGCTAATGAAAAAAAGATACAGAAATTTGAAAAAAAAGCTAAAGAAAAAAAGATTCAGAAATTTGATTTTGACATGTACTATTTAGATTACATCGATCTACGTTGAACCGGTTTGTTCTTGAGAAGTGGTTCTTGGACCCATGAACTAAAAAAATGATTTTTCTAAAGATTCTTAGCTCTAAATATGGTTGAGTTCCAACCTTTTTACTATGATGTCTCTATTTATTTATTTATAAATTTTGATACCATGTTAATAAAAGGGAAAACAAACCCTTGCTAAATAATGAATATTGAGTTGAGTGTTTGTTGTAATGTCTGCACACAGTGAGGTTAAATTTTTAAAACCTTTACTAAATAATTAATATTGAGTAGGGGAAACAAAGGAAAAAACAAAAACAAGTATCTTGCAAGACTCAAACTTGCATCCATCCAAAGGGAAAACAAGAAACTTTTCACCAGACCACATCAACGTTAATGGTATGGTTCCAAATGTTAATTCTTATGGGGTTCTTAAAAAATTTTATATACCGTTTCTAGAAAATTTTTAAAAAACATTGATGTCCCGGGACCCCGATTGCGACTATATGGGTCCGCCCCTCCTGTTCCTCGCCCAGAGAGTCTATGAGTGCCACCACGTCTCCCACCAGGTGAAAGCACGTGTAGCAACTGGTGGCGGAAGAGGGTGCGTCAGTGTCACCATAACCATGTAGGTTAGGGTCACCGCATGGTAGCCCTGTTCCGCCACAGCTTGGATCTGGTGACGCCGTGTGTACCAGAGCTTTGGGAAGCCATGGAGGAACAGGACAATAGGGCCGGTGCCCTTCTCAGCTACATGCATGCTTATCCCATTAACTCTCACTGTCCTATGTTCAATGCTGTCCATCGGTAATCGGTTAATTAACACACGTACATATGCAACAAATATCGTATAAATGAGGAGTGAATATATAGGGAAAGATTGGATAGAGCTGAATGTGTAGAAGAGATAAGAGTTGTGTGCGTGAGACACGTAACTACTTCCATGCATACGTTGCTAGCGAATTATTTTGATTGTTTTCAAATTTTTGAAGAATCTTTTTAAGTTGTAATGTTATATAAGTGAACGGTATAACGTACACCAAAGGTTTTAGGATTTACTTTTTAAGATTTTTGTGAGATTAGTCTTAATTCAAAGGATTCCCCTATGGCCCTTTGTTACATCGTCAGTATCTTTTTTATTTTTTTTTCATGTGAGCACGTGTGATTCCTCATCCATAGAATTTAGATAAAAACATATTTATTTCTACAATTTGTTTCTTTAAAATACACAATCTAGTATATATGCCCGGTATCACTATGTACACATATACACCACAATGGTTCCCAAATCACTTGTATCTTAGCCAATTTCCCAAATCATTTAATTTTATAGTAGCGTTCACATGTCGTCCTTATACACAAACTCGTTCTTGCAACGATGAAAATGGTATACGAGTGCTAAATTGTGGTGAAATAAAGATTGTGGTGTTGGGTTGCCAATCGAACATGTTGAACTGACAAAGAGGTAGACTTGGCATCCTGAAGTGGTGTCGATTGTTAGGCCACGGGCTTTGTGGGATTAAAGCTGCCGATTGATGTGTGGGGAACGAGAAATCAAAATTTTCAATGATCACGGTTGTTTGTTTGTTTGTGCTACTAGATGACCAACATCAGTCAAAAGGGATTTAGGCATGTGAGCATGTCAATTGGAAACTAGAGTTTCGAAGAGTACACTGCCATATTAATAACATGTCGTGAAATTATCTTAATAGAATAATAACATAACAAAATAATTATATAGAAAAATGTTTAGGATGGAAGCTTGGTATCCAAGGGCTTTTAATTTTTCATATTTTGAAATTGGGTTGTATCTAGTCGGGTTGGGTAATAATCTGATGGTTTGAAACGGGCCGCCAATGGAATAAGTAAGGCCGTCCAAACTGCCCAACGCTCAAACTTGCTTGCTGCTCGCTCGGAAAATGCTCGCTTGTTTTTTAGCTCGATTGTAAAGGAGCCGCTCTGCTCAGTTCGGTTTGTAAATATAACACCCCGGCTAAAGCGGAAACGCCTAAGTGTGACGTACAGATTGCTCAAACACACGTGACACTATTATGTGACCATAATAACATTATTTCATTTAAATCTTTATGCAACACAAGTTTATCAAATAATACAAGTTGTAACCAATAAATAAACAAATGATAAGTTGTTCTTTAAATATCCTATAGGCATGCTATGTGTCTTCTAACTTTCATCCTCGTATCTTTACACCTGTAACATATGTATAAAATAAAGTCAGCTATGAACATAGCTGGTGAGATTCCCACAGTTTGATATAATACGTAAAAATCATACAATTCCATGAAACTTGTGAAATGAGCACATAAGGGTTCTTTACACTCGATGCAATGGACCTGAGTGTAAAGAACAAACGAAGGTCCTTTCCAATTGGGGCTACCAACGTACTCGGATATGAGGTCCCTTTTCCACTCGATACAAATGGACCTGAGTGCAAAGGGGGCGTATGATCATACTTATTGAGGCAACCACTTGAAATCCATATATATAACAAATAAGCAAGTAAGCACACAAGTCTATGATATGAATTGTAGTTTGTAAGCAAAGTTGTAAATCTTGAAGTTGATAATAAATACATATGCCACCCCAAAATATGAAAGCGTTTAAAAAGGGGTTATGAAAACTCACCTCGAATGCGAAGATAAACTTGTAATCAAAGCCGATAGCACAATAACGAAAATGAAGCAATCAAAAATGCGTCTAAAGAATCCGAAACGTTTGAACTTCTCGAACTATAAATAAATATAAATATTTAAAGACTAACTAACGGAATTGATGAAAACAATAATTTAGATAAAGGAATTTTAAGATATTTTTATTAGCTTTTTATGGCATTAATATATTATATATTTTTAAGCTTAACGGAAGTTTAATGGCTTTTAATACTAATATGAGAGTTACGGTTTGACATTGAACGGGTTTTAAATTAACAATTTAAAGTTGACGAGTTTAGGCTAACGAATCTTAATCTAATTTTGATGATTTAACGAAGCATATTATATATTTAAATATTATTTCATCTAATAATTAATATGAGAAGTTTATTATATTTCCGAAGCACGGATTTTATCTTAAAATGACTATTTTAGCGTTTATAGATACTGATGAAAAATAATTATAAAATGAACGAAATGGAAAGTAAATATAATATAATATTAACGAAGTTTACGAACTTAACAAATATGAAAAAAAATTGGGGTTTTGTATCTAAAATGTTAAAAAATAATTTTATTTAACTTAAAATAATTTTATTTTATTTTTTAATAATTTTTAATGTTTTTATTTGGTTAAATATAATAAAACAAAACTGGTTTATAAAAAGATTATAAACTGCACTGACCCGAGTTCGAATCCGATTCAGTTGTGTATAACTCAAATGCCTTAACCACCAGGCCATCTTATCAAGTTGTTATTAACTCAGAAACAATTATATTTATGTTATCTTTAAAGTTCAACATCTTCACATATAAACCTTAGAAATCTAATCAGTTAAATTATTACTTCATGTTTGCTCTATTTTTGTTAAGGGTTTTAATTAATGGTGAAAAACAAAACAAAATCATATAACTATTACCTGGATTAGTGTTGTTTCGACGGAGAACAAGACTTGCCGGAAAACCAAAGCTTGATGGATTATTAAGAGATAAAGAGAGTATTTTAGATTAGAATGATGATTTTCGCATGTTTAGATGGATGAGCAGATCCTATTTATACTATTAATTGGAGCGTTTAGCGATTAAATGGTGTTAAATGGGTTTCGTTAATTCCGGCCGTTTTCCGGCGGGTATCACGGGTTTCTTTGGCATCTTTAGGACGTTATGACACAATTAATATATTGATTAGTGTTTAATACGTTGGTCTATGGTGGTTATATTGATCAAACAGGTCAAAAGCGAGGATTACGGCTTGATCTGAGGGACGCCGGAGTAACACAGCCGCCGCCGGCAACCGTGGCCGGAAAAACGTGGCCATGGCTGCTGTATGTTTTATTTTATAAATTAGTTTAAGTATTTGACAAGTTTGGTCCCTCATATATCAAATTCTTTTAATTTAGAAATAAAAATATAATTACATTATAGACCTTGAACTTTGTAATATATATAAAAGTAATAATAAGTTACAATCTTGAATATTTTTCGTACCAACCCCGAAAGTTTACAAATCGTTTACATAAAGCTTTAGAATCTCAGAGGTTCGTTAACTGGACAAGATGAATAGAAAATAAACGAACAATAACCGTAAATTATCAACGAATATAAGATACATTAAACGAAACTTGAGAGATACATATAAATATTATATGTATCTTTATAAACAAAACCAAAAATTTAAAATGGTCGGGTTTTCGGGTTTGGAAAGTAACGAATGTTATAGTAAACAAGCCAAGCAACAAGCAAAGGTCTGCTCGGTTCGATTCGGATCGAATACTTTTAATTTAGTTTATATATAATTATATGTTAACAAATATATAAACAAATAGACACCAAACATAAAATACAAGTATACAATTTTTTAAACTCTTTAAAAATTTTCCATTTCGTCAATTTTATAGTTTCGTTAGTTCGATTCAAGTTTTCAAAATACTAAAAGTTTGTTTACATGTTCATTATATCTCACTTCAAACTTTTTTATCTCAAAAATTTAAAACCTATTATACGTTTGTCTAAAAACTACTAATTTGTTTACAAAATATATTATTTACAGTCTTCAGTCTTGTTTCTTATTAAAAATTTTAAAGTGAAAAAGAAATAAAAAATGCTCAAAGTCGCTCGATGTTTGATCAAAAAATGCTCGGTTCGATTTTAACTCGTTTCATTTTTTGTTAGTTCGAATTTTAGCAGTTCAATTCGGTTCAGTTGTAAACGAGCCAAGAAACGAGCAAGCCTTCGTCCACTCGGTTCGGCTCATCACGTGAACCGCCAAACACCTGCCAGTTCTTCTTGTCCTTGATTTTCTCCATCAATACCTACTACTAGCAGCCGAACCAAACCATGGATTGGCAATGGGAGAACGCCGTGGCTGGCTCCATCGCCGGACTGGCTACCGTCACGTTTTCTCATCCCCTTGATGTTGTCCGTACTAGATTCCAAGGTATCATTGTTTCCTACTCTAATTATAAATATTACACTTTTCTTAATCTTCAATTGAATTGATTTAATTAACAGTTTATGATGGACGGAACCCTAACCTTCCCAATTACAAAAACACGCCTCATGCTCTCTTCACCATTGCTCGATCAGAGGTCCGTTTTTTTCTTTTCCTCTTATTAATTATTCTACCAGTAAAGTAGCTCGACCTCTTTTTTCTAAATTCTAAAGCTTGAGCTCGGGCTGTGAGTAGTTTTTTCAAGCACCAGACTGGCTCGGGCTTGACTCATCTTCTATTTGTTAATTAATATATATATACATTTTAGTTATTAATATATTTTGATAAAAACCTTAAACGAGCCTAAGCTTGGCTCGAGCTTGTATGCAGTACCTTAAACAAGTCAAAGCTCAGCTTGGGCTTGACTTTTCAACGTGAAATTAATACATAGAAGTCCAAAAGGCTGAACGAGCCTAAACGATATTCCCATACAAGGTTCGAGCTTTGGCTCGATAACCAAGTGAGTTTTATTTTAGGCTCGGCTTGTTTCGAGCTTTTTATTGATCCGATCGCGAGTGGCTCGGCTCGTTTGCACTCTGATTGGTATTATGAAGATATGTTTGAATATCATAATCTGCAATCAATAAACCTCTTACTGATCTAGGTTTTCTCATAACATTTTGGTCTGTTGCTTTAATTTTTGTATTCTTGCTTCATCAATTGTGGAATTGAATTACTTGATATGATAGCACCATTTTGCAGGGTCTCAGAGGGCTCTATGCTGGCTTTTTACCTGCGGTGCTCGGCTCAAGTATCTCATGGGGTCTATACTTCTACTTGTAAGTGGATAATAAACCGTCACTCAACTGTTTCATAGGATTCGACGCATTTATTTTCTCATTTTTTAGGGGTTTTATGTTATTATTATCTGACTTCTTGACATAACAATTTTTGTTTTTAGTTATAACAGTGCTAAACAAAGGTATCTGAAAAATCAAGACGAGTCGAGTGCGCGTATTCATCTTGCTTCAGCTGCAGAGGCAGGTGGGCTGGTGAGTTTTGTTGCACTTACCAGTTATTATTCGTTATGTTGTTTTGAGCTACGTTGTTATTATACCAAAATTGTTACTTTTTCAGGTGTGTCTTCTTACCAATCCTGTTTGGGTTGTGAAAACACGGTTACAACTTCAGAATCCTCAGCATCATGGACGTCCATATTCTGGTTTAAGTGGTATGTTGTTTCTTTTGTATGTTTAGCCAGGGAATTTATGATTTGTATTAGTTTTTATTGTATGATTGCAGATGCTTTTAAAATAATATTGAAAGATGAAGGATGGAGGGCATTATACAAAGGGCTTTCACCTGGACCTTTTCTGGTTAGATTTGGTATCGTTATCTCTTTTCAGTATGTTAATCGATTACTTGCAGATCATATATACAATATGCTTAAGCAATATTACCTGCAGGTCGCTCATGGGGCGATCCAGTTTACTGCATATGAAGAACTTCGCAAAATAATTGTCGATTTTAGGCGTAAACATAACTCGTCGAGTGATAATAGTTCTGATTTATTGGTAAGTACGTCTTGTAAATGATTATTTCATTCATTATTTGGTACGTTTATTTGTTTATTGATGAGCTGTTTTCTTCTGATTTTCCATAAGACTACTGGTGATTATGCAGCTTTAGGAGCTTCTTCTAAACTAGCAGCCATCCTTGCAACATATCCATTTCAGGTAGTTACATTTGGCTTCAATTTCTAATTACTTTCCGAATCTAGAATATGATTATCTCAAACTTATGCTTCTTTCTCTGATGGTAACATCTTCAGGTCATTCGTTCTCGCGTGCAGGTAAAAACAAACACGCGTCTTAATTTTTTTTTCGTTCCTCTTGACCCTTTTAACATTTGTTACTTATTATTGAATTTTTTAAACTGCAGCAACGGCCTAGCACAGACGGGGTTCCGAGATATATAGATAGTAGGCATGCCATGGAGAAAACTGCTCGGTGAGTACCCTATGTTAACGCTCTTTTTTAAATAATATATTTTTGCGATAATATATAAACTGAAACTTCATTTGTATACTCGTTTTTGCCTTTTCGGATTGTAGGTTAGAGGGTATAAGAGGTTTTTACAGAGGCATTATAGCCAACCTTCTGAAAAATCTTCCCGCGGCTTCAATAACTTTCATTGTGTATGAAAATGTTCTGAATTTACTAAAACGAACGAGGAAGGACTAACTAATTAATAGTTCAAGGAAATTTTTAGTAATTGTGCCATTAACTTTCTTGATTAGGGAAAGCAATCATTCAGTTTTAGATGTATATGTATGAACATGTAAGCAGATTTTACTTATTTAGTGAAAATCATGCATTTTTTTCATTAAATGATGCAATATTTGATGGTAAAGAACTGATCAATTACATGATCAAAATTCAAAACCGAGTAACAGTAGGTTTAAAGATGCTTTGAGTGAAACAAACAAGAAACATAATCTTCATTTACAGTCAAACCGAATGTCTTCACAGGTCACTTCATATGTTTACACTAAACTTTATCATCATGAAACCACCACCTAGTTTCCTTGGGAGATCTACCATTTCTACACTTCTTAACATAGCGATCATTATCTTCCGGGCGTTCCTACATGCATAGATAGTGTTAAGGAAAACTGTTTTCATTATTCTTTTAACAAAACTAAAAAATAATAATAGTTTCAATAATAAGCTTACCTTTACTTTTGAACTTGAAAGCATGGACAGAATGCTTATACAGACAGAGCTGATGGCCATGGCTGGTGACCACGAGTCATACAAAATATCTGCAATCGAGAACACGTTAGCTTTCATTTTGTGCCAGCGCCCAACGGGTTAGAAAAAGTTGACGATTGTATACTTGCCTAGACAAATATGGCCATTGCTATAAATGTGTGGATGTAAAGGAGCTGGATGCAAAAATATAACCTGCATCATTTTAT
Source organism: Bidens hawaiensis (assembly GCF_021521415.1). NCBI lineage: Eukaryota > Viridiplantae > Streptophyta > Magnoliopsida > Asterales > Asteraceae > Bidens > Bidens hawaiensis. The sequence goes on along the minus strand of NW_027499642.1, from coordinate 25,511 downwards.
TAAAAATAATAGTAACACTTTTAAACCAGTTAAGTATTATTTTATACATCTAATTGACATAAATAACCTGAGGTGCTTCCATAGGATAATTTTCAGGCAAATCAACTTGTAGCTGGTATTTTTCATTAGCATAAATAGTCCCCTGAGCTCCATTCACTTCAATCACCCACCTTCATACAAATTTTTAATAAGATTCAAACATCTGGACTTGCATCGAATAAACCCAAGGAAACGTCGGAAATCAAGCCCGAAACAACACTCCAACAATCGGTTTTTGTGATCAGACCCCCGATCACGATTCTTTCTTTTATACAATAATTTGCACACTAATTAGATAGATCCAAACAATCTATTTATATTAAATTATTTCCAAAACATAATATACATGAGTCAAAAGTCTCAAACTCGTGATATCTAATGATTCAAAGACGCAAATAAATCAAAATATTAACCCGGTTAACGTCTTGACTTTTTAGGGTTGACTACCTTTGAAGATTGTCGTTGACTTTGTGAAGAAATCCAGAAGGAGGGTTGACTTGCCATTCTACCAACTCTTTTTGAAGTCGATGGCTAGCTATCTTACTCAATACCTGCATCAAATAATATATGTCAAATTTCACGACTGATCATAATTATACTTAATATTCTACAGATGAAGTTATTGAAAGGCATGATCAGAGACGTATTTACATGTGTTATGTAACTTATGTGTATACAACACAAAAAGGTATGCATAAATGGTAGATAGATATGTAATATATGTACCTTGCGGGAAGTAGCGGAGGAGCCTGTCATGACGGAGCAGACGCCGGAAAATAAACAGACGGTTGTGACGCCGGAGAGAGGCTGCCGGTGAAGATGGTGAGACAGGTAAATGGAATCATGAATTGGTGTCAATATATTACGTGGTAAACTGCATAACTAGTCCCTTGAGTATCTCATACATATCAACTTTTTGTCTCGCTTTTCATTTAGACACCATTAGTCCTTATGAGCATATGAGGTCGTAGGTTTGTTTATATAGCTCGTAACTTGAAGCTCGTTTGAATTAACTTAAAAAATTTTCGTTCAAAAGTTGGTTTAATTAGTGAGCCAAATCGAGTTGGCTCGTTAAGTTTCGACTTGAGTTGGGTTGGTTATGTTTCGAATCGAATTCAAGCTGAGGTGAATTTGCTTGTTTGAGTATTTGAGTCGTGCAAGTTAAATGTCACCTAAAAGAACCACAAAAGTTCATCCAGCCCTTTTAATATTTATTCCTTTACAAAAATGTTAATTTTTGTTATCAAATACACTCATATGTAATGTAATGTATAAAAAAATATTCTTTAGTTATATCTATCTTAGGTATAAGAAATACAAAATCTATCAAAATTTTACCTTTACAAAAATGTTAATTTTTGTTATCAAATACACTCATATGTAATGTATAAAAAAATATTCTTTAGTTATATCTATCTTATGTATTAGAAATACAAAATCTATCAAAATTTTAAAAAAAGATGTAAGTTTGCTCAATCTTAATCTCAGATGAGTTTGAGTTCAAATTCAGTTCGTAAATAGATTTCTATTAACTTCAAGCCCAATATGAAGGGGGCTCGGCTCCAACCGCTTGTGAAGTCATCCTATTAGTTTGTTGCAATATGAAGTTGGCAAGGAGAAATAAGTGTTAATAAAATAGAATTGAAAAACATATTTCATATTTTGGTGCATAACTTTAAAGTCATGCTTTTTATCCGAAAAGACAGTTGGGGTAAAAGCCAAAATTAACTCCCTTTTGCAAGTGGACAGCATGAACATGAACGAGTGGGAGGCATCTTGCCTCCTTTTGACTGGTTCAATGCCGTATGCAAAGCTCTAACTAGAAGTTGACTTGTTGACACTTGACATTGCATATATATGAAATAAATAAAACAAAAGTAGTCACAATCAATAAAATCATATTTGTCAAAGCAGTCGAGTAAAACAAGAAATTCTTTTAATACGAGTCAAAACATGATATAGGTTCGGTCATGTCGATTTTCAAATAATACTTAGTTTGAGTAAAATCGTCTCTTTCTATAAATTTCCCACCCGGATCAAGTAATATGTCATTATCTATTCAATGTTCATAGAAGGGTCTCCTGACTCCTATATTCATGTCATCTCTAATCTAATTCCACAACGTTTTTCAAACAGCCATTTGACATTTGAACGCTAAGTGGCCAAATCATAACCCTCTTTCTTTTCAAACAACAGTTTAAAAGGTTAGATGTCAAATCAAAAAGTTTAGAGACAAGGAAAAATGAAATAGAAAAGTAAAATCTTTCTTACCCTTTTATCACCAAGTACTATGCATGGTTATAAATAACAATTCTACCAAGTCAATACCTAAAATAAGATACACTTCACATTTTAATTAATCTTTCTAATCAACATATGGGATTCGACTCATCAAATTAGCGAGATCAATATATTGGTCTAAATCTCAATTCATGAAAATCAAGCATGATTTGAAATTAAGTAACTTTATAACCAATTTCACCATCCATCTCACAAATTCAAATTTAATTATCCAAAACAATTATAATTTGTTTCCATTTGATTATGCTCAAACAACTAAGAATGGAATTATACGTCAATTGCCCAACTTCAACTTGACTCATTTATTTCAAACCTCTAAATGGAGTTTGTGTACCTTTCATAATAATTGATCATGATAACAACTATTGTCCAATTTGATCAAGCAAGTCATCAAATTGCCATGTTTGTTTAAAGTCACCATTATTGTCAAAGTTCATCTTTTTTGAAATTAAGCGTTGGCTTTTCATTCAAATGAATAATTGGTTAAGCCAACTCAAGATAACACATAACCAAAAAAGTGAAAAACCGCATAGGCTAGATAATCACAACTAAACCTAACACCATGCTCCAATCATCATATTAAATGTTTCTAAGATATTGAATACCATGCATAATTACATATGTTCCTATTCTCGAAATTCATGTATCAGATCCAAAGGATTAATTGTAAAGGGGGCTATATGGATAATCGATAAGTATAAGGGTTGTAACATCCCAAGTTTCACGAGTTATTTAAAAGAATCGAGTTAAATGAATTATGAAAGATAAGTGTAATTATCTAAAGTACAAGGGGGTTTAGTGTCAATAGATGAAAAGATTAAACATGAAACTTTACCCTCTTCCTTTAATATAGCCATCATCCCATTTTATAACAATTTTCACCTCTAGCCACCCTCCTTATAAGATTCCCGTTTTTATAAAGTAACCCACAAAGATCCAACGATTCCCGGAGATCTAACCGTCGGATCGGTCTCAAATTTAAGCTGAGTGTTCATAATATATAAATGAAGATTTTCACCGAACGGATCTTCGATCAGAGGTCGGGAAGCCCGGTTTTTATCAGAAAAACCGTAACCATGGAAAATTAAGATTTCCGGCGACTGTTTGGGTTTTCCGGCAATGGCGAAGGCGGATTCTGTCACACCCCGATCATGACGGAAACGTCGGGGCGCAACCGATTGTTCATCGCACACGACACTATTAATTGACAATATTTAATCAACTCATTTAAATTCATAAAAACACAAAGAGTCACATAACTTGTTCATACAATAACCGAATTCAAATCATAGTAAATAATATAATGTTCGCTTTGCTAATATCCTAATAGCCTCGATAAAGTTTTTTTCTTCAAGTCCTCGAGTCAACCTAAAGTCAAACCTGTAACATTGCATAAATAGATTTTGTCAACACAAAGATTGGTGAGCCATTTCATAGTTTTTGAACAATAGATATAAAATATGAAATTTCACAACTTGTATACAAAACAATAAATAATAGCAACAATTTAGATAAATGAAATCGTTAATAAGAATACATTAACGACACCTTTCTATAAGGGGATGCCAAATATACTCGGATTTTGTAAGAAATCGTTAATAAGAATACATTAACGACACATTTCTATAAGGGGATGCCATATATACTCGGATTTATGAATCAACCATCCAAAAACGGTAAACACATTAGCACTCAAGCATATAAGCATATAATCACCAAATCGAGCATTTATTTAAGTAAAGTATACAATAAAGTTTGTGGTTTAAGACTCAAGTATAAATCATTTGGATTTGAATAAGTTTGCAATGTCACCCCCAAAATATAAAAGAGTGAAAACGGGGGATGAAAGTACTCACATTCAAGTAAAAAACTTGAAAGATTTGATGATTTGGAGATTAACCGGAACGATGAGTTTAACGAACAAAGCCTAAAGGAGAAGAAGTCTTGTATTAGAAAAGTTGTCTTGGAAGTCTTTAAACGAAAATAAATGATAAGAAATGTAAACAATTTAAAGTTTAAGGTTTAACATGTAAATATTTAAGAAATTATAATAATAGTCCTTTAAAAATGTAAGTTTTCTCGAAACCGGGTTAAAGTATCTAGCCCTTAATTTTACTCAACCTATGTTAAGTAATAAGGTGGGTAAAAATGCAAGAAAGCAAGTCCCTTTATAATATAGATACTAAAACGGGTTTTAACGAGTGTTCGGGTGGTCGGTTCGGGTCTTGGTGACTTGACCAAACCCAAAGTCAACTTTCCCAAAATAATAAATGTACGAGATAACTCAATAAATCTTAAAGAGACTTAACCAAGTATGTAGTTCTATTGTTTTAGAACTAACAACGTCCGTTAAGCGAGTGCTCGGTTTAATCGGTCCAAACTTTGTTATAAGATCAAGTTGGATTCAACATACCGAGTACTTTGTGAAAATAATTAAAATCAGTTTATAAAGTATTTTTAAAGAAATATATAAGCTTTAATGGTTAAAAACACACTTGTGTGTCTTAAGCGAGTAAACTTGGTTTAGTTCGGTTTGGTTCGGTTTTTATCTTGGAATAAGGCCAAGAATGGTTACCACATGTCTAAACATCATAGAACTTGTAAAATAATTTATAAATAATAATACCAAAGTTTTACATACAAAAAATCAACAACAAAGTCTTTAAACGAAAGTTCGGTTTCCGGTTCGGATCTTGTTTCGGGATAAGACCGAGGTTAGATTCTACAAACCCATAACCATGGAACTAATTAAAATGATTTTAGAAACTCAAATCTTACATAAAAGATGTTTATACAACTATTTAAACAACCTAGTAAACAAGAGTTCGGCTTCCGGTTTGGAGCTATTTACGGAATAACCGAGGCTAGTCTCTACAAACCCATAACCATGGAACTCAAAATGTAAAATAGAACTAAGATGAGCAGAAGTTAAACAAGTATAACAAGTTTGATAGTTAGATGCGGAAAATATATATAAAATCAAGGACTACTACGAGTCCTCCATGTAGTTTGTCTTATGGGCTGGACACTTAACCGACCGAGACCGGAGAAATGCCCACCGAAGGTACAAAGGGTGCTATTATATATATGTTGTATAACAATCTTCAAGTATAAATAAGTGTTAACAAGTTGATTATAATGTAAGACTATGGTCAGTTTGACTTTGGAAAGTCAAACTGCCAAAAAAATATGAAGAACACCTTTGAATGCTTGAGAATTGAAAGAGAAAGAGATGAATAAGCAAGGATTAATGAAGGGGATAGGGGTGTATATATAGGGTGGGTTGAAAGGGTCAAGCATGGGGTGTGATATCAAAGTTTGCATGCAAGAGGGGTCAAGACAAGTCACAAAACAACAAAAAACAAAAAAAAAACAAAAAAATAAAAAACAAAAATGGGGCTGCTGCGGATCTGCTGCTGGTCAGCACGTCGGTTCGCGTCCGGAAGTTCGTTTTTGATGTATCTTGAGCGTTTTAAGTCCGTTTTCGAATCCGTAAAAGGGGTTTTTCAAATTAGACAAGCGAGAATGTTGGTAACATAAAATCCAAAATTTTATATATTTGAAATGTTCGGGATATAAATCGGGCCGGTTTACAACATAAAAACAAATACAAAATAAATACCATTTGACCCGAAATCGTGGGATGTCACAGATTCCGGCGGTGGCAGTGGGCGGAGCTGGTAGAACTCGGCGACCCGGTCGCGTGGCCGCTTGAATCACTCAATTCCAAGTTCGTTTGTTATGGTTTTTGTCTATTCGAGTGATTTTTGAACAAAAACCCAAATGTGCGTTTTTATTAAAAAGGCTTACTTTCCGTGTACGGATTTGCATGAAACTTGGTAGGATGATAGATCAGGCCACGATTAGTGATAAAGTAATGAACTTGTTAGTAAATGGGTTAGTTGGTTCAGTTCGGGTACAACGAGTAGCTTTCGGTTCGTTAAAATGACAGGTAAACGAAGTCGGTTTTGCACGAAATTTGAAAGGAAAGTAAAACGGGTTGAAACATGTAAGAAAAACATAAACTTCATAGTAAAAGGGTTCAAGGGTGCGATATAGGACAAAAGGTGATATTCGAACTTTGTAAAACACGAGTATACAAAGTTAGTACGGCCCAAAACCCATAAAAAGGGTAAAATCGGTTCTTAAGTAAGGACCTCGGTGGAATATGGCTTTAGAATGGTTTTCATGAGAATAGTTTTATTCTCATGAGAATAGTTCTCATGAGAATGGTTTCCATGCAAATGGTTTTATTCTCATGAGAATAGTTGTCATGAGAATGGTTTCCATGAGAATAGTTTTATTCTCACGAGAATAGTTCTCATGAGAATGGTTTCCATAAGAATGGTTTTATTCTCATGAGAATAGTTCTCATGAGAATGGTTTTCATGAGAACGGTTTTATTCTCATGAGAATAGTTTTCATGAGAATGGTTTCCATACGATTTGTTTTCCCATGCGATGCGATTTGTTAGGAACTTCACTAACCTAGAAGAATGACAGGGTTAAAAATATTTAATTAACACTATAAATTATTAAACCGATAGACGTGGGCAACTAAGGAGAAGTGTTACAAATAACTCCGAGAGGAACAACATCCAGGTGAGTTCTAGCCCCCTTTTTCCTTAAACGTTTTGGGGCTGTATGCATACTCAAGAAAGAAGATAAAGACGAACGAAATATGTTTAAAAGAGAAAGTAAACGTGTATATTAGTATTAAATTTATTTAACTACAAATATTAAGAATGTATTATGAACGTGAGTAAGTCATGATGGGGACATCAGGGGGTAGTAGTACCTTATACCTGTCCACATCATGAGTACTCATGAGTGATATGCAGACACGTACGTGATAGACAGATGCTATAGTTAAGGAAACAACATGGTTCTATGAACGGGAAAGCACAGGCACAAATGCAAAGGACTAAAAGCCTACACTGTGTTCGGGCACGTGTTGTGATAGTAATGCGGTCTAGCTATAGATACAACGAATTGATTGATTAGGGTAATATGCATAATATGGTCCAGTTATGGACATAATGAATAGGTTGTCCAGTTATGGATACAATGAATAGCTGGTCCAGTTATGGATACAATGAATAGGCGGTCTAGTTATGGATACATTGAATAGGCGGTCCAGTTATGGATACAATGAATAGGCGGTCCAGTTATGGATACAATGAATAGGCGGTCCTGCTAGGGCTCGGTTTTTTAGTATCCTAAGCAAGCGATATATTCAGGATAACTCAAGGATATAGTATCCTCTGAAGAAACAGGTATCCTTAATATATTATATATCTAACGATTCAATGGCTGTTATTTGTTATTTACCAGGTCATATAACGGCTCCACGACCTCCTGAAGAATCGGGCTACTCGCTAACAACTTCAAAGAACGTGCTAAATAAGGGAAAACGGCTAGTTGTTGATTTAGTCTATTATTTCCTGTTTTTTAGGACTTCTTGTTGGCTACTCTCTTGTATAAATAGAGCTATGCTTGGATCATTACACACACACTTTATCACTCGAGACTTAGTAGTACTCGCACTATGTAATCACGATCCAGTTTGAGCTCCACAACTTGTAACCGATTTTTGTTTTTAATAAACTGGTGGTGATAATTTTCACCACCCGGGGTTTTTTTCTTGTTATCCTCAGGATAACGGATTTTTTCCTCGTAACAAATCTTTTTGTTTTAGCACCTTTTGTGTTCAATTCAACAACGCCCATGTCTCACTCACTAATTTGGTTACGAAATCACCTTTGTTAATTTTTGACCAAAACAATTTGGCGCCCACCGTGGGGCAAATGGTGCTACAATCCTTCAAATCCGTTTAATTCATTCTCAATAATTTTCATCCCTTCATTGTGGCCTCACAACCAAAAACCAGTTCTGTTTTTGCTCCGGTGGTCAACACTACTTCAAGTGTCCACCAGTCTCGAAGAAGAACACTCAGCCTAGAGGAGAACTTCCACCATACGCAGGATCCTCTACACGGGTAGATCCGGTTATCTCTAACAGTGACATTTTTGCTTTGATGAAACAGGTCAAAACTCACATGGAGCAGCAAGAAAAGACCAACTCAAGGCTGTTCAAGGAAATTGAAGGGATAAAAAAGAAGCCAGGGCAGGAGGCTACTCCAATCATGCCCAGGGTTCTTGATTTTAATTCTCTAGGATCATCTATCCTTCAGAATCCCGGATCCTTGGGGGCACAACTAACAAGGACTCCGTCTCCGCAACAGTCAGGATACTGGGGAACATATCCTCCGGTATCCTTGGAGTTACCCAGAGCAATGAGGCCAGACTCCATCAACATGCAACCTCGCTCAACCATACCAACCGACATATTCTCGTCAGGATCTCCCATGGTGTCCTCTGAAGTGCATGTTAGGGACGATATCCCTATGCAGACGTCACCTTATCCTGAAGATACCCTCAATGGGGATGCCAGTCGTCAAGGCTCAGGATACCAGAGGCCTAACCACGATCTCGGTAACAATCTACTTAATGCTAATTTATACACTAACCGTGGATCTGTGCATGATAAGGGGATATCCTTGAGATAGCCAGGGAATTGCAAAAAATGAGGGATATGATTTCCAATATCCCAGGGATAATACGTCCCATAGCGGAAGTTCCAGCAGGCAGTCACAGGTTATCCAGGTTCACCTGGCCTATATGCGATGTGGAGATCCCCAAGAAGTTCCAGACGCCCAGCATGAAGCTATACGATGGCACTACGGATCCTGAGGAACACGTAGCTCAGTATAGAGAAAGGATGGAGATCAACCCCATCCCCATTGACATCAAAGAATGTTGCCTATGCAAGGGATTCAGTTCAACACTGACGGGACCCGGCTCTCAAATGGTTATTAAGTATTCCTTCCAATACTATTACTTCATTTGCTTATTTGATTAACTTATTCAATAATCAATTTTCTTGTAGTAGATCTTTTGAGAAACTGACAGGTGACTTATATAGAATAATTCAGCATAATAATGAATCCCTAAGGGATTACATAACTAGATTTAGCAGGGAAGCTTTGGATATCCCCAACCTTGATATGGCGGCTGCTGTTGAAGCTCTCAAGATGGGATTAAAGAAGGATTATCCTTTCTATGACGACCTTGTCATGACTTCATGCAGGGATCTTGATGAAGTCAGAAACAGGGCATTAAGATACATTCGGATAGAGGATGACAAGAAGGCTCATGGAAACCTAGTTATCCCGAAGTATGAGTCTACCAACAGAAAGTCAGACTCTCCACAGAAGTTCTCTAGGCCAAAGCCTTATTCCAAACAAGATAATTCCAGGATAAACGCTGTGGAAGAAGACGAAGATGATGTGGAGTATTCTAAAATCTCCGAATATTGTTTTAACATTGATATTGGTGGTGTGATATGTGCCATGCAGGATTTAGGTGACAAGGCTAGATGGTCCAAGAAAAATGAAAAGTCCGGATCCAACAAAGACAAGTCCAAATGGTGTGCATTTCATGAAGACTTTGGCCATCGCACTGACGATTGTATAGCACTTCGGAAGGAAATAGGATACCTTCTCAGCAAAGGATACCTGAAGGAACTGTTTGGAAGAAACAAGAACAAGAGCCAGGATCCTGTCAAGATACCTGAAAGGGCACCTTCTCCACCACCCGGAGCTAAGGTTGTTTCCTTTATCTCGGGAGGATCGGACATTTGTGGAACTCATACTCAGCGGCCAAGAAGCGTTCCAAAGAAACAAAGATGGACAACGGAGAAAGACCTATCCGTACATCCACGCTGACAACTCAAAGAATCTGTGTGAAACTCCGAAGTCCTTGGGGAGTCATCAAGATTGAAAGCGATCAGCAAGACGCCAAGGAATGTTATGCTTCATCAATGAAGTGGACTACAAAGCCTACTCAAGCATAGCAATTACAGAAGCAACCAGGGGAGGTTCTGCAAGCCGGGGACCAGGATGTTAAGGAAGTATCCTTGTATCCTCAGGATACCGGGATCAAAGTTTTGATAGGATCGGGTATGTCTGAGGATATCGAACAAGGATTTGTATTCTTCTTAAAAAAAGAGCTTCTACCTTCGCCTGGAAACATGAAGATATGACAGGTATCTCTAAATCCATAATTACTCATAAACTTGGTATATATAAATCTTTCAGGTCGGTACATCAAAAGCGTAGGAAGTTTGCTCCTGAGAGAAACATTATCATACAAGAAGAAGTGCAAAAGCTACTCAAGACCAAAATGATAAGAGAGGTTCACTATCCTAGATGGTTGGCTAATCTAGTTGTAGTCCAGAAGAAGAATGGAAAGTGGAGAGTGTGTGTGGACTTCACAGACCCGAATAAGGCATGTCAAAAAGACCCATTTCCACTCCCACACATTGATTCAATGGTGGATGCAAATACTGGCCACGAACTACTAACCTTCATGGATGCATCCTCAGGATTTCAACAAATTCAAATGGAGCCTTCAGATCAAGAAGACACCTCATGACTCCCACAGGTATATACTGTTATATTGCAATGCCTTTTGGACTAAAAAATGCAGGTGCAATATACCAGAGGCTAGTCAACATGATGTTCAAAGACCAACTGGGGACACGATGAAAGTCTACATAGATGACATGGTGGTAAAGTCAATGAGGGCTGAGGATTATCTCAAAGACTTGGCAACAGCATTTGACATCCTGGATGAGTATAACATGAAGTTGAATCCCGCCAAGTGTCATTTTGGGGTTAAAGTAGGAAAAGTCCTTGGGTACATGGTCACCAAGAGAGGAATAGAGGCAAGCCCTGAGCAGATCAAGGCTATCCTGGATATCAAATCGCCAAGAAGATGTCTAAAGGTTGACAGAAAGAATAACAGCTCTCAACAGATTCATCACAAGATTTTCAGAGAAGTGCAAAGACTTCTATGATATCCTGAGGAAGAATAAAAAATTCGAATGCGGAGAGAAGCAAGAAAGGGCGTTGGTATCCCTGAAGGAATACTTGTCCTCATCACCACTCCTGATGAAGCCAGTTGATGGTGAACCATTATCTCTGTACTTAGCCGTTTCGGGGAGTGCAATAAGTTCTTTTCCTAGTCAAAGATCATGAGGGTCAACAATATCCGATATATTATGTAAGTCAAAGTTTACTAGATGCTGAATCCAGGTATTCTTATCTTAAAAAATTAATTTTAGCACTTATAATGGCTTCTAGCAAATTAAGACATTACTTTGAAACTCATGCTATTCATGTAAAGACTAACTATCCTATTAAAGCTGTTTTGAGAAAACCAGAAATGTCAGGTTGGATGGCAAATTGGGTTGTAAAACTTAGTGCATACGATATTGTGTATGAACCGAGAACAACCATCAAATCTCAGGCACTTGCTGACTTTGTGGCTGATTTTAGCCAGAATATGCTTGAAGAAGTAGAAAAAGAAGTTCAACAATTGGAGGTCAAGGAGAATTGGACCTTGCATAAAGATGGTGCCTCTAACATAAGATGAACAGGTCTAGGTATCCTGCTAAAATCGTCACAGGGGGAAATTATACCTCTATCTATATCTTGTGGATTTCAGACTACTAATAATGAGGCAGAATATGAAGCCTTAATAGATGGTTTACAATTAGCTAATGATATGAAGGTCAGGTATCTTCAAGTTTATGTTGATTCATTATTATTAGCTAACCATTTTAATGGCTCTTATGCAGTAAATGAAGAAAACTTAGCAAAACATTTATAAATAGTTAAGCAATTAGCTATGTATTTTGAAACGTTTGATATAGTACAGGTACCAAGAGAAGAGAACGCTGAAGCAGATGCGTTAGAAAATTTAGCATCAGCTCTCAAGATGCCAAATGACATCAAGATACCTATTGTGCATATCTTGACTCCAGCAACAAAGGAGAACCATGAATTCATGGAGACTTCAAAACCTGAAGACGATCTAGTATCCTGGACCCGTCCCATAATACGGTGTCTTCAGGATAACGAGATCCCAGAAGGAGAAAATCCCAGAGCTTTCCGAATGAAGGTAACCCATTATATTATTCTAAATGATATTTTGTATAGAAAATCACTTGCAGGTTCATACTTGAGGTGCTTGGAACACCATGAAGCACAAGAAGTCCTCAAAGACATACGTGAAGGTGATTGCGGAAACCACACTGGTGGCAGAGCCTTAGTATCCAAGATACTGAGGACAGGTTACTTCTGGCCAACAATGAAGAAAGATGTGATGAATTTCTCCAGGAAGTGTGATGCTTGTCAGAGACACAACAACATATTAAATCAACCAGCTGAACCACTACATCCTATCATATCCCTGTGGCCGTTTATGAAATGGGGAATGGATATTGTGGGAAAGCTGCCCAAGGCCCCTGGTGGAAAAGTCTTTATGCTGGCCATGACAGATTACTTCTCCAAGTGGATCGAAGCTGAGGCGTTTTTCCAAGTTAAAGAGAAGGATGTGATATCATTTATCAAGCGCAATATCCTGACAAGATTCGGTATCCCAGCAGAGATCATTTGTGATAACGGTTCACAGTTCATTGGTAGCAGAACTACCAACTTTTGTGAAAGTTGGGGAATCAAGATGGTGACTTCAACTTCAGTACACCCTCAAGCCAATGGTCAAGCAGAATCAAGCAATAAGATCATCATCAACAATTTGAAGAAAAATTTTGGGTCTAAGAAGGGAAAATGGGCTGAAGAATTGCCATTCGTTCTTTGGGCTGATAGAAACACTTCAAAAAATGCAACGGGTCAAACACATTTCTCTTTGGTGTTTGGGGCCGAAGCTGTTATCCCTACAGAGATGGTGATCCCATAGCAAGAACCAGTATCCAAGATACTGAGTCCAACAACCAAAGCCTTACTGAAGACCTAAACACTATTGATGAACTCAGAGACCTTGCCAAAATCAGAATGGCAGCCTATCAACAAAGAATGGCCAAGTCCTACAACAAAAACATCTGAATTCGAAGATTCCAAGTGGGAGATATGGTGTTAAGAAAGGCATTCTAGAATACCACCTACCTAGCAGATGGAAAGCTAGCTCCAAAGTGGGAAGGTCCTTACTTGATCGATTCAGAAGCAGGCAAAGGGCCTACAGATTGATCACTATGGAAGGTGTTTCTATACCAAGAGCTTGGAATGCTATCCATCTTAAGGCATATTTTTGTTAGTATCCTTAACCGGTATGTTCATATCTTCAACATCTTAGGATAAAGGTATGTTCCCAGATCTACTTTGACATTATTTCATATTTAAACTTTATTATCTCTTTATCAAATTTATTGACTTAAACATCGGAGGGGTGTTAACCCACTCCTCATCAAGAGTTTAGTATTTTTGCAGTTATCCTAAGGATACGTTATCTTGACAATAGTTAGAGGCTGATCACCTCCCATACGAACAAGATATCCTTGATATCTTCAAAGATTTAAAGGTCTTCACCTTTCTAACGAATTGGGTAACACCCCGCCTAGAGCGCAGGATGTTTGACTATAGTTCGAGGCAGCCGGACCAGACCAGCTGATAAACCGGTTGTTGTTGGCTATAGATCGGATTCTCAAGATAAGTGACAGACGTGTCACACATACGTATTAAGGTTTATAACATTTTCATGTTATCTAAGGTTTCGGCTTTTTCATGTCGCTTACATTTGGGATTTTCCTCAGCTTTATCTAAGGTTTAGACATTTTCATGTCTCTCAAGTAAAGGATTTATCGCCAGTAAGAAGGCTTTGTCGCCAGTAAACAGGCTCTATTGCCAGTAACCGGGCTTAATCGCTAGAATTATATAACTTGGTTTTGACAGATTGGACAAGTCACTCAAGTGCAAAAGATGCTACTTAGTTAATTTTAACTCGAATAGAGCAAATTCCAAAAAGTTTGATGCACAAAAATTCACCAATTGGGGATATCATGTGCAAGGTTGCCAAATTAATATCTGTTCCAAAGATACACTTTTATAGCTAAATTTGCCTTGCATTTTATTTTATTTTGAAGTATGATCTTTTGGCTTCATTGTGTCAACTTTCATCTATAGAAGTTTTTAACATATGTCTTCTGGATATGTTATACTTAATATATTTTGCTACATGTAATCATTTTTAAGGATACATTTTCCTTATGCATTATCCTAAGATATTGTACTTTTAAATATGATAAGTCATGAAAACGTATTTTATGGATATATAATCCTTAAGATATATCATACTAAAAATAAATAAGTTTTAAAACTATTCTATACTTGTTGCAATTGAAACCCAACAAGGTATTTTTTTTCTAAAAAATTACGCAATCAACACACAATGTAAAAGCCAAAAGGTTATGATATTACTAACCATAAGTGCAAGATAATAAAAAGGCAATACCCGGGCTTCGTCTTGAAAACCAAGATCCCTCCACCCAAGTATTGCTAGATGTTCGAAATTCAGGATAACACGGGCTTTGTCTTGAAAACCAAGATCCCTCCACCCATGTTTCCCATTATCCTAAGCATAATTGTTTAAAGACAGAAAAGTAAAATTGTTCACAAACCAACACAGACCATCAACAAACCACAAACAAACAAGCCATAAAAATTTTGCTCAAGCCTTTTCTTTATTACCCTTATCGCCCAATTGTTCGCCACCACCAGACACCTTCGCAGCATCACCAATCAGCACCTCGCCGGTAGCCACCTTCACAGCCTCGTCAGCTATCTTCTCCACTCCACTTGGACCCGGTTCTTCCATGCTCTCTCCACTTAACTCTGCCAGCACCTTCTTCCAGGCCGCTACGTCCCAAAAGGGAGTATCGATGCCAGCATCCTAGGCCTCCTTTGCCATACGAAGACGGGATTGGAAAATGGAGATAGCCGCCGACCTCTTCGCCCCTTCCGTGACCTCTTGGATCCTTACCAAGCAATCCGCTTCCTGATGAACCAGTTCCTTTTTAGCCAGTGAGAGCCCCTACTTCGTGTCTTCCAGCTCTTTGATCTTCTTATCAAGAAGGCTGGTCGTAGAGGTCCCGATCTTCACCAACACAACAATGCGGGTATGGGCTTCATGGAGTTCTAGGCTCATGGCAGTGAACCGGGAAGAGAGAAACTCAAGACCCTACGAGGATAAGAAATGTTCAGCATATATTATCCTCAGGATACAGGGATACGTAACAAAAAGGATACCTGTTGTGTCTTGTTCATAGCTTCGTGGAAGTCAATATCATGCATAGGAATGGAATCATTGGTCTCCTGGTTCTTCCGCTTCTTAGAACTTTTTGCTCGGCTACTCTCAGCACGAGGCAAGGAATTGGAAATGACCTCTTTCTTGATGGAGCTGCGGGTTGACACCATGTTCTCAATATCTTCAAGACCAAAAGCGGAAACAGACTTACCTATTGGATTAGAGGTCAGTATCTCTAAAGTCTTAACTATTATTACTAACATACTGTTACTTCTTACCAGACATATCAGATTCTTCCGAAGGGAGAGGCTTTTGAAAGTTTGATTGAAGGTGAAAGGTTCTCTCTTCCTCGTCTATGAGATAGAATGAGTTCACTTTGCTTTTGGTTTCTCTGCTTGGGGGAGCAATTTCAAAGAACTTCAAAGCTACAAGAAAACAAGACAAAGTGTATTAGTTAAAGACATATCAGCATACGGCTTCAGGATAACATATCCTGCTTTTGGTAACCCAAAGATATGGAAGATTTTCAGAGTGAGGAAGGGAATCCCCTTGAATAAAAAGAATTGTTTCTTCCGTTGATCGTTGTTTTGAGTATTTCTCAAAACAAGCAAGGTTCGGTCAGACTTGGTCTTGAGGAGATATCGAGAAGAGCCATGGCTTCGAAGGTCATAAACGAAGGCTAACTCAGAAATGGTAAGATCTAGGGCATGGTCAGCAATCAAACTCTCCAGCACAAATAAGGTCCTCCAAACCATGGGCATGGTTTGGATGAAGCTAAGACTAGTTCTATTGAAGAACTCGGAGGTAAAGGCCGGGAATGGATAAGAAAAGCCTATTTTGAAGGGAAAGTACAGGAAGCAAGTCCAAGTTTTGGAGACAAGGTCGGATAGAACGGCAGGATTGAAAGGTTTGAAGACGGTTCCCGGGGGGAAACATCCTTTGGCCTGCAGATTCACGATATCGGTATTGTTGAAAGTGCATATTTCGTTCACGGGATTTGCCAGAAGGTTTTGAGAAACAAAATCTTTAATGCCTGAAGCATGAAGCTTGGGACTCATGATTTCTGAGGATGAAGAAGAAGAAGAAGAAGAAGAAGAAGAGAGGAAGATTTACCTTGATAGATTAACAGATGAAGAATTGAGTTATTTATTCGGGTAAATATAAGGATAATCAAGGGTTTAGCAGGTTTCACGGATGTTCAACACGTGTAGCTGATCTATCCAATATGCAGAATTCAAATTTCGAAGAATTAACAGCTGTAAAGCACTATCACAGCCGTCAATTTTGGGGACAATTGTTAGGGCTCAGATTTTTAGTATCCTAAGCAAGCGATATATTCAGGATAACTCAAGGATATAGTATCCTCCGAATAAACAGGTATCCTTAATATATTATATATCTAACGATAGGCTGTTATTTGTTGTTTACTAGGTCTTAGAACGGCTCCACGACCTCCTGAAGAATCGGGCTACTCGCCAACAACTTCAAAGAACGTGCTAATAAGGGAAAACGACTATTTGTTGATTTAGTCTATTATTTCCTGTTTTTTAGGACTTCTTGTTAGCTACTCTCTTGTATAAATAGAGCTATACTTGGATCATTCCGCACACACTTTATCACTCGAGACTTAGTAGTACTCGCATTATGTAATAACGATCCAATTTGAGCTCCACCACTTGTAACCGATTTTTGTTATTAATAAACTGGTGGTGATAGTTTTCACCACCCGGGTTTTTTTTCTTGTTATCCTCAGGATAACGGGTTTTTTCCTCGCAACAAATCTTTGTGTTTTATCACCTTTTGTGTTCAATTCAACCAAGCACCACGCCTCACTCACTAATTTGGTTACGGAATCACCTTTGTTAATTTGAGCAAAACAGGTTTAGTTATGGATACAATGAATAGGCGGTCCAGTTATGGATACAATGAATAGCTGGTCCAATTATGGATACTAAGTAGATTAGTTATTAATTATGTGTGTATAGTTAGTACGATTGCATGGTAAATCCCTTTGATTTGATATGGTTCGATTACGAGTAAGAATAGAAGGCTCGATTACGAGTAAGTACGTACGAGACTAGTTATAGACGAGTGTTACATTGCGAATGAATAAAGAATGTGATTTAATTAGAATTCAAAATTGTAAAGGAAAGAAAGAAACGTTAGAACTCACTCAGCGTGTAGCTGACTTTTAGTATGCATGCAGGTATTAATGATGACGTGGCAAGCTTGGGGTGCGCGTGGGGCTATCCATATTGAAGATCTAGTGAGAGTTAGAAGTATTTTAATAAAGTTTAAATTTCCGCTGCGATTTGTATAGACTTCCGCTGTAACAAACTGAGTTTATGAGTAAATCCAACGCTAAAGTAGGGCACCCGAACTCGGGGCCTTACAGGGGTGCACCGAAAAAGGGTTTAAATTGTGTGTTAATATAAATGTGATGTTTATCTATAATATAATATTCCTAATAATGAGGAGTTAGAGATAATGGAATATAGTTAGTATAAATAACTGTCTTATGTAAAAGTTTTATGCGTGGTTTTTGTTCAATTAAAATGATTTGTGACTAGTGACACAGCCATGGCTTTTTTATTGTTCGATACAGTTAATTCTGACAAGACCTATTGTTGGAACCTGGATCTTTGATCCTTGAAGATCAATCATCATGGGCAACTGTTACCAGGACTAAGGATTCTCAGTGGTTTAAGGATTCTCAACAGTCGACTTCAGCTATATGTTTATCTATTTATGCAGGTATAACACGTACTTACTGTAATCCCTATTCTTGCGGATGAGATATTTTACCTAGTCTTCTCTTTTCATCCAAGCTCTTAAACGGTCAAGTTGAAGAAGTAAAAAAGAACGTGGCCAATTTTATAGCTTAGTTAGTTACTAGCCGTTATTTTTACTTGTATTTATACATCGAACTATAGCTGATTAACACACAACACTCAAGCACTTAGAACTCTTAGCAGAAACACTTGTACTCACGATCAGCTATAATTCCACCATTTGTAATCTTTTCAAGTTCAATATAATCTGTAGTGATAGTTTTCACTGCCCGAGGTTTTTATGCCGGCGGGATACTAGTACCAAGTGCTTTTCCTCGTATAAATCTTCATGTTCATTGTCTATAATTGGTTGAAGTTTTGCTTCCTTGTCCCACGGATGGCGCCAATGAAGAAACACTAAGTGAACCCTGGGGCAGATTATAGATAATCTGGGGGTTAAGTAATGTTTCCCACGAGGATGAGGTCTGGCAGATAAGGTTATTCTTCAGGGGACCTGCAAAACAGACACCGTAAGCTCGTCACTGAGAAGGGGGGGTTCCTCCTTGTGACCACCCTCCGGCGTGAGAATCAGACTAGATTGCTCTGAATATAAGTGTATATTAAGAGATTGCTAGATAAGATTGAGATATCAGATGATGTCCTTACCATTCCAAGGTGTTGGAGTATTTATAGCCGAAGGTAGGTTTCCTAGAAGGTACAGCCGGCTGAATAGTATTCCTGTTCCACCAACAGTGGACTACGCACAGGCCATGCTGGTTGGTGGATAGGCTACGGCCAACAGTAAAGGTCGGCTGTACACTGTTCCTTTACTGCCGGCTACGCACTGTTCCACCATCTGTAGGCTGCGCACGTCCCATCGTAAGGGTTGGTGAGTAGGCAGCGGCTAATAGTGACAAACAGTACTAGAGGGTGCTCCTCCTCGTATTGTTGTCGGTGAGCTGTCACCCTGTGATTGGTTCATGGGCTGCTCTGGTCAAATTGTCTGTTCCGCCCATACCTTAGTAGGTATAGTACGAAAGACCTTCCAGAAGCATACGGACTGGCTCATTTAGGCGGGAGTATTCCCGCCTTGCTCATTCCTTCATGTGACTACTGAACTAATGCCTTGTGCGTGTAGCCTTGCTGTTAGTGCGGGTAGCCTTCCCTGATGGCTTGTATCCGCAGCTGCGGGAACAGGCGGGGTACTTCACCATTGGGAGGCTTTCCCTGCGGGTACAGCTGGCGTACTGCGCGTAAGGTTCTCTGAGCATGGTGGGTCCTGCTGGAGCACTTGGTCATTGCGCAGATGTCCCTATTCAAGGTGAGTCTTGCGGGTCCAACTGGGCTCTGCTGGGACCTACCTCTTCAGGTTACTATTTATCAACTTATTGTGTGTTTCAATTATGTGTAGTTTATTCAAATCATTATCTTTAAATGTATTAAGTTTTATATTTTTAAATAAAAACAAATAACCGGTTACCTTTTGTTTAAGTCACCGGGTCCATAAAAGAATAAGATCTATAGGTTTGATACATTTACAGAACAATTTTAGCATGCTGCACATAACTACAATCGAGTCAATAATATTTTAACGTAGTTGACCTTTTAAATTAATAGCATTTTTGTTGTGCAGAAAAAGAAATGATATAAAATTATGTGTTAGCATATATATATTAAACAGTTAATGTAACACTTTGAGCAGAGGGTTTCCAGTTTGGCTGAAGTATGTACCTGGCATTAGTTTCAGAACTGATAATGAGCCATTTAAGGTGACAATGTCTCTAATTATTTCATTCCATTTAAGGCTAAAACAGACTATTTAAAAATGTATTTTGATCTCTTCTGCAGAGGGCTATGAAAGGTTTCACTGAGAAAATTGTTAACTTGATGAAGTATGAAAAACTATTTGAATCCCAAGGAGGCCCAATAATACTCTCTCAGGTATAATTTGACGTGTTAATCGATTCACTTTACGGTCTTCTTTGTCAAAACCAAACCAAACCCAATTTGCAATTCAGTTCGGTTTATCGTTCTCGGTTTCAGTTTGTTTAAAACCGAATATCGAACACCCTGGTAAAACTTGTCAGATAGGGAACGAATATGGGGCGCTAGATAAGAAATTTGGAGCTGCTGGATACAACTACATGACTTGGGCTGCAGAAATGGCCGTTGGACTACGTACAGGTGTCCCTTGGACCATGTGTAAACAAGATGATGCACCGGATCCTATTGTAAGCACTATTCCAACCCGGCCCGATTTCTACTAGTAATTTCGTTTGTAAAAATTTCTGGGCTATGGGCCGGATACTTAACTCACAAACATCATGTGGCAGATTAATACATGCAATGGTTTCTATTGTGATGCTTTCAAACCCAACAAGCCATACAAACCAACAATGTGGACCGAGGCGTGGACGGGCTGGTATCTGTTTTTGGATCACTATATTTGCATCAAAAACAGGTTAAAGAATCAAAATGCCTATAACTTGAACTTTGTGCCTTCAATTCTCTACAGGTTTACTGAATTTGGTGGTGCGGTTCACAAGAGGCCCGTTCAAGATTTAGCGCTTGCTGTCGCCCGATTCATACAAAGGGGCGGGTCATATGTCAATTACTACATGGTTTGCTTTTCATTATAAAGTCATAAAGTCTTATTCACCCTATGATACAAAGCGTGTGCAAAGGTTGACTTAATTGACTTGAAATATGGCAGTACCATAGAGGCACGAACTTTGGACGATCTGCAGGGGGGCCTTTCATCACCACTAGTTATGATTATGATGCTCCACTAGATGAATACGGTAGTATTTTAAAACTTATACACAATGTTCTATTATTGTTAGGAATCCCAAATTTGGATGTCTATTTAATCTCAAAAGTCAAATTCTTTAATCTTTATAGGCTTGACCAGACAACCAAAATATAGCCATTTGAAAGAGCTTCACAAAGCGATCAAAAAATGTGAACCGGCTTTAGTGTCGGGAGATCCTACTGTCTTGTCTTTAGGAACCCATCAACAGGTTTGGATCTTTATTAGACTCGAATCTTGAACTTGTATAAAAGTGTAGAAAATTTGTACTAAACGATTATCAATCTCCAGGCTTACGTATACCATTCCAAATTTGGACATTGTGCGGCTTTTCTATCAAACTATGACACGGCTAATGCCACACGGGTGTTGTTCAATAAGATGCACCACACCTTACCTCCATGGTCCATCAGTATTCTTCCTGATTGTAACAATATCGTCTTCAATACTGCCAAAGTATGTCATTTGATTAGCTTTACTAACATTGGTATGGTTTTGTTAACATCTGGCAAATTGTGCAGATTGGAGTTCAATCAACACGAATGACGATGTTACCAACCAACTCTCAGTTGTTTTCATGGCAGACATTTAGTGAAGATCTAACCACCAGTGACGAAGACTCTGCTTTCACCACATTTGGTCTTGTGGACCAAGTAAATGTCACAAGGGATGCTAGTGATTATCTTTGGTATACAACTAGGTATGACTCTACAACTCTAATCCTCTCTTTTCTTCCTTATCAATATTGCAAAAGCGTGTGCTTTCATGACTCAAAATCAAACTCTGACCTGACAGTGTTAATGTTGGGCCATCCGAGTCATTCTTGCATGGTGGAGAGTATCCAGAGCTCTTAGTGCAGTCCACTGGGCGCGCTCTTCATGTGTTCATAAACGGACAACTTTCAGGTATTGTTTGGTGATAGTGAAAGAAAAACGACTAATATATGCTGAACCCTTAACCCGGATATTGTTAAAGGTTCGGCTTTTGGAACAAGGGAAAATAGAAGAATCAGATACAAGAATAATATCAAACTCCGTTCTGGAATGAACCAAATTGCACTACTTAGTGTTGCCATGGGATTGTCGGTTAGTTTCCTGTCTCTTTAACAACTCCACATGCTCCATCAAGTATCAACTCTAACACGAGTTTTGTTTTTTGTCTTTTGTAAGAATATTGGGGGCATTATGAGAGTTGGGAAACCGGAGTACTAGGTCCAGTGATTTTATATGGACTTGACCATGGAAAGCGGGACCTGACCCATGCCAAATGGTCTTACAAGGTTTGGTCCACTCGCAACACCCTTTTTATGTCGTATGTTCGAGTTGTGTGCTAAAACGTCACTCACGGGTTCACTCAGGTTGGTATGAAGGGTGAGGCCAAGGATGTTGTTTCCACAAATGGCATGTCTTCGGTTGAATGGGTCCAGGGTTCGCTAATCGCACAAAAGAGTCAACCGTTGACATGGCACAGGGTATGGAGAACTGAACCATCGTTCATTTCTGGCGTCTGATGAGCTTGTTAACAAACCTAACCATCTTGAACATTTTCAGGCTTACTTCAATGAACCTAATGGCAATGAACCATTGGCTCTGGACATGCATAGTATGGGGAAGGGTCAAGTGTGGGTCAATGGTCAAAGCATTGGACGATACTGGACAGCTTATGCAACCGGTGATTGCAGACGTTGCCATTACAATGTGAATTATCGCCCTACTAAATGTCAAGTTGGTTGCGGTCGACCAACCCAACGATGGTACCATGTACCTAGATCATGGTTAAAACCAACAGGCAATATGTTGGTACTTTTTGAAGAACTTGGAGGCGATCCCACTAGGATTTCACTAACAAAGAGATCAATGACAAGTGTATGTGCTGATATGTTTGAATCTCACTCAAACACCACGGATTGGCATACCGAAAGCAATGGGAAAACGCAAGTGATTCATAGACCAAAAATACCTCTTCAATGCGGTCCGGGTTTATTAATTTCTAAAATTAAATTTGCAAGCTATGGAACCCCAACTGGAGGATGTGGTACCTTCCAAAAAGGAACTTGCCATGCTCCTACCTCTTATGGTATTGTTAACAAGGTGCATGCTTTTGTTAGCCTATATACTGTGTGCATATACAGTTGTACGAAGCAAGGGCTAATTGATTTGTGTTTTACAGAGGTGCATAGGAAAAGAGAGATGCGCAGTCACCATATCAAACAGCAACTTTGGTCAAGACCCGTGCCCAAACAAATTGAAACGGTTGACCGTTGAAGCCATCTGTGCTCCAAATTCAAGGGATTGAGCTCATGAGCTGAACAACAAAACGTCCCAACTAATCTGATACCAATTTTAGTTTAGATTAATTTCTTCACAGGGTTTTTTTATTTAATTTAATCATAGATTAGAAATGCTGGTTTACATAAGTTAGTGAAGGTCCTAGAGTTCTATATTGGATCCTATACTGAACATCACAGAGAGTTTTCTTTGCAGTTGATGGAGATAAATATATGAATTTGTTTGGTCAAAGTCAATTGTTGAACTAATGTTACAAATAACCAGACAAATTTATCAACCCCGGAAAATAAAAAATACACAGCACAGTTATACTTATTAACAAATACCATGAACAGAAAGATGTATGCAGCTCATTTGTAGCAAGATTCAAACCAATTTTGAAGTTAAAAGAGTCAGAACAGGACCTTTATAAGGAACCATATTCTTATTCATTTTAATGGTACAAGCATAATTCTAGAACTTGTATAAACATAGGTGATGTTTCTACTAAAAAATCAAAACAAACACAAATTTAATAAAGCTACATGTAAAAGAGCTACTAGACATGTATAAGGCTTTTGAAATAATACGTACTGCAAAGAAACCATCCAACAAGAAGAAATGCAAAGAACGCCAAGAAGGTTAGAAAGCTTGCCCCTCCGAAGGTGACTCCAATGATGAACACCAACGCAAATGGCAGACAAGATCGAATCATAGATGCTGTATTAACCCATTTGCCCTTAAACAATATCAAAACAGCCAAGTTCACCACATTCCACCCGCCAGACTGAAACTCCAACTTGTTGAGATTGTTTGCTACAAATGAGTGACAATTGCAGCTAAAGATGTTGTAGGCTAGGTGCTGATATTCTTGTGTGCTTTTTCTTAATGCATCATCCCACGTGTACTCGTTTCTTCCTGACTCTACTAAACTATACTCTTCTTCGGTTCTGAAAGTAGTTGAAGGATTGGAAGTAATGGAGCACTGTTATAAACAGAAAGCAAATAAGCATAATAAGCATGATAATCGGTAAAAGATCAAGTCTTTGAAACAAGTATACAATTTATTTTTTTTATTTTATTTTTTATTTTTTTTACCTTTTCTTTGCTTATTTGGATGTAACGAGACACAGATCCAAATGCAAAATTATCAACACAGATGAAATTGGGCCCTGCAAAATCGAGGATAACTCCATCCTCTCTGCCTATCCCAACATGACCAATGAAAGGAAGGAGCCATGAAACTACTGGAAGAGGTGTCCATACAATGCAGCAGGGAAAGCGGGCTCTTTCCGGATCAATCTGCTTGTTATGTGGAGCATCTTGCTCAATCATCATGCCGCCTCTAGGTTCTGTATCTGATTCCATAGCCAAATCTGTAAAGCTCAACCTTTTAAGCACAACAACGAACAAAACCCTAAATGTTGGCAATCATATATTAAAGGGAACAAAATCATGTATACATTCATCAATTGACAATTAACAAACCACGAAGATTAGGACTGTCAACGAACCAAACGAACGCGAACAAGGGCATGTTCGTGTTTGTTCATTTAACTTTAAACGAGTACGAACACTTAATCGTACAAATATTTGTGTTCATGTTTGCACGTTTAAAAAATGAACATGCTTGTGTTTGTTTGTTTAAAATGTAAACAATTAGTTCACGAACATAAATGAACATGACTGAACAAAGATACCCGAACATATATGAACAAACATAAATGAACACAAACGAACAAATATAAAACATCAGTAGATGACTCATCCAGAAAATATTTAATTATTTTATATTTAATATGTAAACGAGCTTAAATGAACACAAATGAACGAACAAAACATGTATTCATGTTCATTCGCTTACCTAAACAAAGCGTTCACGGAACGTTTGGTTCGTTAACAGGCCTAATGAAGATATCTCTAATTTAACATTATTGATGAATAACAGTTGGCTGAGTGATTTCAACAACATTAAGAAACGGCACCATCTGTAACAGAGATTGAAGTCTTCTTAAACTATACAAGAATAAATGCTCAATTTCTCATGTAATTAAGTTTGATCTCGATAAGAACAATATACAAATGCAATTCGTAGTTGTAATTTTGATCGGATATAGAAAGAAAACCCTAAGCGAGAATCGTACAAGAGGAAATGAAATGAA
>NW_027499641.1:0-90174 GCF_021521415.1 Bidens hawaiensis | reverse complement strand
CACTTTTCGGTACCAGACTACTTTTCCATGTGTGAGACGAACTAGAAACAAATATATATATATAATTGATTTTTTTTAGAACCGCTTTGAGTTTTAAGAACTCGAAAGAACTCAACGTAACATTTTTTTTTGAATTTTTTTTACACATGTGTAATACGTAAGTGTAAGTAATGTACAAAAAATTACAACATGTTTTTACACACCGAATCGACTTATTACACATGTGTAACTAACATTTAAACTTGTGTAATCATCAAAAATACTTATTCTCTCTCATAATTAATTTTTTAATCAAATTTATTCTTAGCCACATATTCCATACTCATTTAATTAAATGTGTGGTTCATATTGAGTTCTTAAAGTTATTACAACTCATCAAGGCTCTCAAAATATCCCACCTCTCTCTCTCTCTCTATATATATATATAGAGAGAGAGAGAGGGGGGAGGGGGATATGAGCATCTTAGGTGCTGTTTGTTTTTTCAGAGGTAAAACATCTGCAGTCTGCGGACCATATCTGCAAGCATCTGCAACAGAAGAGGTGGACCAAATACATGCAGTCTGTAAGAAGAAGACTGTTTGTTTTTTAACGTCTGCCTAAAATAAACTAAAATTTATTATCATTAATAGATGGCAATGAGCAAATCATGGAGACTTTTTCAAAAAGTATTACTCCTTGATCTACTTGCTCCTGTATCATCATCATTAACAATACAATGAAAACTTTTTCACAGATTAATCACCAAAACAATGGAAATAATCAATAATAAAGCCAGATTTCATCAGGTCTTCCAATAATACCCTTAATCAACAGTCCCATCTTCTTTAATTCAACAAACCAACCACTGGTACCGTCAATCAGCTAACCGAATTCACCTACTTAAAGAATCCGTTACGAACACATCTAACATAATGAGAGGGAGAGAGAGAGAGAGCGGCGGTGGAGGAGTGGAGGCGGAGGCGGAAGTTAGGGTTGGAGATGGAGAGAGAGGAGCGGTGGTGGCGTGACGACGGTTGGGGCAGCGGCGGTGGCGTAACCGGCGCGGCGGCGGTGGTTCGGGAGGTGCGGTGGCAGTGGTTATGGAGGAAGAGAGGTTGATGGTTGGAGGGAGAAGAAGAGACAAGGGTTAGAGGTTTATGTGTCTGATGTAAAAGAAAGAAGGATAGAAGAGGTTAGAAGTTAATGGTCCATCACTTCTAGGAAAAGAGGACGCACAGATGTTTTTTAATGAAAGATCTTCCAAAAACCAAAACGCACTGCAGAGCCCAATGTCTGCGCGCCCTCTTCTCAGTGCAGACAAAAGAAGTGGAGAAGTGCTTTTGAGGAAAAACAAACAGCACCTTATATACCTTGACTACTTTCTTTGTTCACTATTGTTTTGCCTTATAACTCTCTTCCCATGATTACCTTTTAGCAAATAAACTTGGATTTCGAAAAACAATCAAAACTTCCTCTATCTCCAAGTACAACTATTGGAAATTTTATCTTCTGATTGGCTATGAATACATCCACATGGTTCACGCTGTTTTCTGTCGCTACGTATCTTTCCCTTTTATAACCCATACAATGCTCCAAACTTATTAAATAAATGTACAACTCGTGATTGAAACAATTCGAACTTTCAAAAAAAATAAAACAATTAAAACTTAAAAACAGATCACAATCATTCAACGACTGAATGTAATTTCCATGTACATCTAGAATGAATTGAATTACAAAGTGTAGCCAAGCACTCAACGGTACTAGAAGAATGGTGGTCTTCCTACGAAAACTTGCAACGAAAATACACGCCAGAAATTCCTACAAATTTACGACAAGCTTATGCATACAAGACCTTAATGTAGCAACAAGATTCCGACAAAAAGAAGAATTTTTGAAATATTCCCCAAGGGCGGCCTTGGGGAGGGGCGAAGTGGGCGACCGTCCAGGCCAGTTTCCCGTGGGCTATATGTGTGTGTGTGTGTAGGGATGAGTTCAATAAGGAACTAACCATAAAAAATGAGGAACCGAAGAATTATGTGTGTCACATTTTAAAAAACCAAAAAAAATCATTTTTACATGTAAAAAACTCGATTTTACATAATTGTTTTTGAAGGTTTTAATAAAGGAATTTAGAATACATTATATTAAGAAAATCAAAAGCTAAAACAAAACAAAAAAAACAGAGAAAAGATGTTAAATTTTATTTTACAAAAATGATTTTCTTATTAGAATGTATTTTACGTATGTTTTTATATACAAAGCTCTTAACACAATTATGCAAAAATTAATATTTTACATGTAAAACTCATGATTAACTCATATCAACTTTTGTGTGATTCCCAATGAACATTGCTCTATACATATATATATATATAAGACTTAAAAATAAAGTCTTTCATTTAAACTAGTAGGAGAGTCCGCGCGTTGCGGTGGGTAATCTCAGTTTTGAATAGAATGCATGTCAGAATCCGAATATAGATAACATAAGCACATGCCACAACATTGAAATTGTTTTTAGAATTTTAAAAAGAAGACAATGGTGATCCGAAAACAATTGGAATACAGATTGCCCACTGAAGCTTTGGAACAAATGTCGAAGAGGTCAAATAAAGAATTTGTAGTCTGAACTGTAGAGGGCGTCCAATCAGGAGTGCAAACTGTTCAAATGGCATTGCTTTAAAAAAACCTTCATTTGATAGCAAAATAAAAAGGTGGTTTTTTTTTTTCACAAGGAAACTGTCTTAGTAATAGTTATTCTAATCAATCATTCAACAAGTATTATTCTAGAAGCATCTCCAAAATGAATATTAAAAACAAGAAAATAAAAGAGCATTACCTTAATCTCCTTTCTACCAGTGGTTGCAAAATCACTAATTTGTGAAAGCTAAGCATGCGTTTCTAATAATCCCAATGCATTTTCAGTACACTTTTCTAACCTGTTTGATTCGTTCAACCTGCTTTCATTTTAGGTGGCATGTACAAGACAAACATTATGTTTATTTGTGCACATTAACATGAGGCAAATTAGGAAATAACGGAGACAACAATATATAAATTATAAAAACAACATATATATATTGATGTGTCACATTAGACCGCACCATTTGCGTGTTATGGAATTGCAATGCTTAGAGGTGCACAAATCGGGTTTTTAAATACCCGGGTTCGGGTATGGAACCGGGTATTGGAAAATCGGGTATTGGTAAAAACCAGTTCGGGTCCGGGTATTGCCTCTAAAAACTATACCCTCTGCATCGGGTTCGGGTCGGGTATAGAACCGGGTATTTTAAAACCTTGTATTTGAATACCCTATTTTCGGGTATTGAAAAAACCCTATTTGTGGTTTTTTGGGCTTTTTTTCGGGTATTTTCTGGGTATAGATCGGATTTTTTAAAAGGTTGCACTTTTTAGGGGTATTTTAAGATATTTTTCGGGTATACACCGGGTATTTGATATACCTGGTTTCGGGTTTTGGAAATACCCTGTTTCGGGTATGGAACGGGTTCGGGTTTTCGGGTATTACCGGGTACAAATCGGATCTGGTTCGGGTTCGGGCTTTAGTACCGAAATACATACCCTATCCGTACCCTAAGGGTAGGGTCGGGTGCGGGTATTAAAAAAACCGGTTCCGATTTTTATTTCGAGTCCAGTTACGGGTTCGGGTTTTTTGTGCACATCTAGCAATGCTACCCTTCAAATTGAAATCAGCTTTAAAAAATGCGCATTGAATATAGCGCAAGTTCTTATAAAGATTAAACATACATACATTTGAAATAAAGACAATTTCAAATTACAATCATCTTTAGAAAATGCACATTGAATATAACGCAATTTCGTATAAAGGTTAAACATACATACATCTGAAATAAAGACAATCCCGAGCTTTTGAAATAAAGTTCAAAACAATACAAGCTCAAGCTCAGGTTAGTTAAATGAGCCAAACTTGGGCTCGGATCGTTAAAACCCATGTCTGAGGGGCATAATGGTCAATTCAATTCCGACCGAAACTCAGAAAGACAACTTAATATGACGGAATTAGCGGAGTATACACCATGCTCGGCTCGATTATTTGCTCGAGAATCAAAATACAACTACCTGTACTGCTCCCAACAAGACAATGAGAAAACGCCCCCGGTGGCACCCGTTATGATGAATGTTGTGAAGTGAGCAATAACCCCTGCACAACCTCGAATATCTCGTCAACCACTCAACAGATTTAGTCAAATCTCCATTTTGACTCATTTTACATCTGTTTCAAAAGTCAACAGCGTTTTCACAACAAATTTTAAAAACAAGTTAGCTAACCTTAAGAATTATTATTTTAATAACTAAATCACAATTAAGACATTAGTTTAGAAAAATATTATAGTTTGTAGGAACTGGGATGAAGTGAATAGTATTACTAATTCTATAAATAGAGCAAGTAAATGTACCGTATAAATATCAATGAAAGACTTGACTTCAGCTCCTAAAAACTCCACCATGGCCCTTGAAAAAGAATGCATCTTTCTCCAAATGTTATAACACACTGGTATGGTCGTTTATATAAAAAAAAAATCCATGTAACAACGTTTTTTTTTCTATCGTATAATCATGCCGAATATATCATTAAGAGTTGGAACTCACACACAAATATGCAGCTAAAAATGCAGCCAAATAATTAATTGCTTTTGCCTTATGTTTATTTTTTGGTCAAGGTTGACTAAAAACTCAACCCTTCTATAAAAGTCAAACTCACCAAAAATACAGAATGTGACCATAGTTTCTGTGTAAGTTTTTGTAATTACAATTATATCTTTTCCGTTTAGTAATTATTTTGATCATCAGACTCAACAACCAAGTTTTAACCATTTCCTATTTGTAATTCCCACCGGGTAAGATGGGGTAACTGGTCATTATGGCTTCAGCTCAGAACAAGTTTGGGTCAAGACAGGCCGATTTAAAAAATGGTTTTTTTGGTTCAGCTCAGAAAAGGGCCGATCCCGAGCTTTTGAAATAAAGCTCAAAACAATCCATGCTCAAGCTAAGGTTAATTAAATGAACCAAGCTTGGGCTCAGATCATTTTCATCGATGTCTTAGAGGGCCGTAATGGTAAATTCAATTCCAACCGAAACTCAGAAAGACAACTTACTGTGACGGAATTAGCGGAGTATACACCATGATCGGCTCGATTATTTGCTCAAGAATATAATCCAAATCCACTTTCCCAAATTCAAATATCTGTTAGTTTAGCCATCTGGTTTATAACATATATTAAAGTGTCATTAGGGTAAAAAGTTAACATGAAATATCAACTAAATAAGCAACCTTGCACCTTTATCCGCTAAACCAAAGAAGTGATCTATCTATCTCCAACAAGATCAATCTAAAGCCAACCTCAAACATTTCGTTATTCATTTGAACCAAACAACATAAAATATTTAATAATAGAAACCAGAAGGTGCTACTAACAAATACTGTATTTATTATACGATTAGCATAAGCAGTTTTCTCTACAGCCTCATTGACAACTCCTTTGGGATTAGCATCATCCAAATCAATATTAGCATGCTTTGAATATACTAGGGTGACAACATCGCCCAACTTAACATCAATAAAAATCTTCAGCATCAAATGTATGTAACGTTGGTGCTTGATTTGTCGGCTGACCATTTTGCGGACAGAGTCTAGACAACATATGACCAACATCTGAATTGTTTCGTTCAAAAATTAACAAAGTAACTTTTGATCAAATTAGTACGTGAGATATTGGTGCTTGAACGAAAAATAAGTGAACACAACGATTTGATTACGAGGGAAAAAGCCCTTGATTGTGATAATCTCCGGCACAAAAAACCTCCGGACGGTGAAAACTATCACCGTCAATTTTATTAATGATAAAAAGATGGTTACAAGTGGTGGAGCTGATAAGTGATCGTAAACTATGTGTTACAATGAATGCTAGTAGCTGAGCAAGTGAAGGTGTGTATTCTAATGATATTATCAGCTCGTTTATATAATAAAAGAGTAAAACAGAAATTCCGAAATAACCGGAAACCCTAGACTAATTCATCCATGATCCGTTGCTGCCAACGTTCATGTTGACGGAGTTCAAATATTATTCCGTTGCGAGCCCACGTTCATATTAGCATAATAAACACGTGATCTTATCTGCAAACAAACAAGAAATAATAAAGGAGAATTGAATTAGTCAAAGTACATTCTTCAGAATATTCGTATCAGCAGCATAGGTCGAAATCCTTAAATCAAGCCCAATTCCGAGGATAAAAATCTGCTCCCAACAATTTCCCCCAATTTTTACAGTTAGCGCGTGACAGCTGTAAAAATTTTGAATTTTAAAATCAATAATATCTCTGCGATTTGAAAGGGCGGCACGCGAATTGAGGAAACCCTATAACCGTCCTTTCAGGTTATAATTAACCCATTTCGACATTTCTTAATCACATTACTCTCTCCTTCGCTTGGTATTCCAGGTCAGTTTCCTTCTTCTTCATTTTCTTTAATTTCTGAAGCTTTTATTCGAACGATAATGAGAAAAAGAACCCCGCGATTGCTCAATCCTTATTCTTTCGAGACCTCTGGGGATTTTGTCGATCAAGGACATATCCCCGCCACCGATGAGGATCAGTGTCTTTTCAATGACCTCGATATTCGGATTCTTAAAGATTCCGGCTTATTACCTACCGAAGTTGTTATCAGACCCTTCAACCCCAAAGCCAAAGCCGACTTTTCTTCCAAAACATGGGTTTGTTTCTTCCATTACCCATTTTCGATCGGTCTTTCGTATCCGTTTTCTCCGCTCATTAAGGAGTTCTTTAACATTACCAGGCTCCCTTACTCCCAAGTCATGCTGATGGTGTGGAGGGTTTTGTTTACAGTAGATCGTCTGAACAAAACACACGAACTGTCGATTGGAATCCCTGAGATAGCCGCAACCTATAGTCTCCGTACACACGGATCTCACCGCTATTGCCTTCAATCTAAATCCAGCCGCCTTTATATGGTCCCCAAAGTGTCCAGTAGTGATCCCGATTGGAAGAAAAAATTCTTCTTCGTTCGCCGTGATTCTATTCCCGACGAAGTGAATTTACCTGTTAAATGGGTTCATAAGGGTAGGACATCCTTAGGATAGGATTTACTTTTGCGAAGGGTTTGTACTAAAACAGTTTCTTTTTTTGCAGTTGTGTTTGAGGATATAATAAGGTACAGGAAAGATACAAATCAAAGGCTCAAGGCGTTGTTTAAAATTCCGGCAGAGGATAGGGAATTCTGGTTAGAAGAAGAAATAGGGGAAACAAGTGTGACTGATGCGAAATCTGCTGAAAGTATGTCTTCTGGTAAGTATTTTGGGTATTTTATGATTTTCTCAGGATTTCACTTTCTTAGGAATAACTTGATAAATCATTATGTAGAGATGCCAAAGCCAAAATCTTCCTTCAGCCTAATTGACCTGGACGATCTCATCGAGGATAGGACCGTAGTGAAACAGGAACACTCCAAGACTCTCTCCCCGATAGTAAGGGTCCCAAGGACTCGTCAAAAGAGCGCTGCCTAGAAGAAGAGGAAGGCCACCACTTCAGCTGAAACTGAGCCCTTTGCCGACATAAGCACTACTGATGTTGTAGAGAAGTTGCAAGCTCTCGCCAACTTTCTTGGAACAGTAAGTATTTTTGTTTATCCTGAAAATAGTAATCTACAGAAAAACTTATGTTAATTTGGGAATAACAGAAAACTGAAGGTTACCATCGGAGATCCCAAGATGCTGAATCGACTTTGAAAGAGTCTGAGGTCAAGGTTGCCGATCTTCTACATGCAGCTGACATAAAGAACAAACTTCTCAAGAATAAGGACAAAGAGATTGTGGACCTCAAAAATGCATTTGAGTCGGAGAAGACTGAGTTTATCGAAGAAGCCAAGAAATCTGCAGCTACCAGTATCCTGGAGTCAATGCTCAGAATGTCAGAGGAGGTGCAAGCGAAGGGCTATGTGATGGATTCCTGGAATTCTGCTGCTTGGAGGAAGAAGCTGAAGATGTTGAGGGGTGAGAAGGTTGAAGAGGTTGATGTGGCAGGTACTTCTGAGGTGATCAAGGAAGCAACTGCTAGTGAGGAGATGAAGGAAGCCAAGGCTAGTGAGGTGACGGAGTTGGAGAAGAAGGAGGGTGACCAGGTTGAAGGTGATAAGGTTTGAACCTGGTTTCCAGGTTGTTTTAATGTGTTTCTAGTGGTTGTTTTGAACAATTTTTATTTTGGTTGTGTATGGATAATATTCCTAGGACAATGGTTTGGGTGGAGGGATCCTGGTTCAGGAAGAAGCCCAAAGTATCTTTAATTTCCTGTCTTTGAACAATATGATGGTTCGTGTGGATGGGCTCTCTTTTGAGCGAAACCTGAATCATCTTTTCCTGCATTATAATATTAGTATAACAACTTTTTATGACTCATGTTGGTGTTTTCTCCTTGTTTATGTTATTGGATGCTTAGAATAAAATCGATTTCCTTAGAACTTAGAAATCTAGATGAAGTTTTTTAATAACAAATTGAGTTTAATTCAATAAACCAACACCATGTCATAAAATGCATAAGATAAATATGAAATAAAGAATATTCATAAACAGGAAGTCATACCAGAATCATATAACAACTAACTCTGATAAGGTGTAGATCATTCTAACCTTGTAATAAGAATATTCTTCATAATGCGCCTCTAATTCCAGGAATAAATCGGTAGATCTGTAACATTAGCATTATCCTGAAAATAGCTTTAGAAATTCTGGCGACAAGGCCCAAATAAACGGCGACAAGGCCCAAATAAACTGGCGACAAGGCCAAATAAACTGGCGACAAGGCCTATATAAACTGGCGACAAGGCCTAAATAAACTGGCGACAAGGCCTATATAAAATGGCGACAAGGCCCTTAGAAGAGGTGAAAACCCCTTAAAACTTAGGAATGGTACGGCTACCATTCACTTGAAATTCAAACCAATAGCCGAGGATATAACGAGGTAACAAGTCACTATATTTCATTTGCTGGCCCCGTCTCTCAAATTACGGTTGAATAAACGTGCGCTACAGGCGATCGTGAGAAGAGGTGAAAACCCCTTAAACCTTAGAAGGTATTGAATAATACCTTAACTGGAGACAAGGCCCAAGCTAACTGGCATCAAGGCCTTAACAAACTGGCGACAAGGCCTATTTAAACTGGTGACAAGGCCCAAATTAACTTCATTCCATGTGAGGATATCTCATATCTTCAGGCTACAAAACAGTCAACTCTAAGTGAGGAAGGCTAACACCCCTCCGATGCTTAAGTCAGTAACTTGATTGAATAATAATAATATTGAAAATGAATAAAAATATAAATTTGAATACATACCTTAGCTGTTTAGTATAACAGTTATCCTTGGGATAGAAGTCTTACATAAAATATTTTTTGAGGTGTATAGCATTCCAAGCCCTTGGTAGCAAGTCACCATCTAAAGTAGACAATTTTTATGCCCCGTTTCCTGCATCTGAGCCGATCAAGTAAGGACCTTCCCATTTTGGTGCAAGCTTTCCATATGTAGGATTGGTAGTATTCTGAAAAGCCTTTCGGAGACCCAAATCCCCTTCTTGAAATCTTCGAACTCTGATATTCTTGTTGTAGGACTTTGCTATCTTCTGTTGATAGGATGCCATCTGATCTTTGCCAAATCCCTGAGTTCTTCTACTGCATTTAGATCTTCAAGCAGACTTCGAGTATTATCTTCGGGATTTTGATGACTAACTCTAGCTGTAGGGATAACCATCTATGTAGGGATAATTGCTTCAGCTCCAAATACTAATGAGAAAGGAGTCTGACCAGTAGCATTCTACGAAGTGGTTCTATCCGTCCAAAGAACAAAAGGTAGTTCCTCGGCCCACTCTCCTTTCATAGACCCCAACTTTTTCTTCAGGTTAATGATAATAATTTTGTTGCTTGATTCGGCCTGTCCATTAGCTTGAGGATGGACAGGTGTTGACTTGATCATCTTGATTCCCCAACTGGCACAGAAGTTAGTT
This sequence comes from Bidens hawaiensis, assembly GCF_021521415.1. Classification (NCBI taxonomy): domain Eukaryota; kingdom Viridiplantae; phylum Streptophyta; class Magnoliopsida; order Asterales; family Asteraceae; genus Bidens; species Bidens hawaiensis. The sequence continues at coordinate 80,150 of NW_027499641.1, read as the reverse complement.
GTTTTCTTGCCGATGAATTGTGAGCCATTGTCACACACTATCTCTGCCGGGATCCCAAATCTTGTCAGGATATTGCGCTTGATGAATGAGATAACTTCTTTCTCTCTGACTTGAACAAAGGCTTCCGCTTCGATCCACTTCGAGAAATAATCTGTCATAGCCAACATAAAGACTTTTCCTCCTGGAGCTCTTGGTAGTTTCCCCACGATATCCATTCCCCACTTCATGAAAGGCCAAGGGGATATAATAGGATATAATGGTTCTGCTGGCTGGTGCAAAATGTTGCTATGTCTCTGGCATGCATCACATTTTTGAGAATAATTCATAGCATCTCTCTTCATCGTCGGCCAGAAATATCCCGTCCTCAGGATTTTGGAGAATAGTGCTCTGCCCCCAGTGTGATTCCCACAATCTCCTTCATGGATATCCTGAAGAACTTCTTGAGCTTCTGCCTTCTCCAAGAACCTAAAATATGGTTCTGCAAGAGATTTTCTGTATAATATATAATTCATTATAGTATATGGGATTACTTTTGTGCGAAAAGCTCTTGGGTTTTTGTCCTTGGGGATAACTCCATCTTGAATATATCTCCTGATCGGGGTAATCCAAGAATTTTCATTATCCTCGGGATTCTTGACTCCCAAATCTTCATCTTTTGAAATTTCATTGACACCTTGCTCTTCTATTGCTGGGCTCAGGATATGTATGATAGGGATCTTGACACCTTCCAGTATCCTGAAGGATGAAGCTAAATATGCTAGGGCATCTGCTTCAACATTCTCTTGTCTAGGTACCTGTGAAATATCAAACATTTCGAAACACTTTGCTAGTTTTTTGACTAGCTCTAGATATTTCATTAGTCTTTCTCCTCTAACAGTATATGAACCATTAAAATGATTAGTTAATAATAATGAATCAACATGTACTTGAATAAACCAGATTTTCATGTCGATTGCTAGTTGTAATCCTGCTATCAAAGCTTCATATTTTGCCTCATTATTTGTGGCTTGAAATCCATAGGATATGGATTGAGGTATAATGTCCCCCTGTGGCGATTTCAGCAGGATCCCGAGACCTGTTCCTCTAACATTTGAAGCACCATCAGTGTATAGAGTCCACTTATCTTTGGTTTCTTTAAGTTGTTGGACTTCCAAGTCTGCCTTTTCCTAAAGTTCACTGGTGAAATCAGCCACAAAGTCTGCTAATGCCTGGGATTTGATGGCAGTCCTAGGTTCATATGCTATATCATATGCACTTAGCTTCACAGCCCATTTTTCCATTCTACATGACATTTCTGGTTTTCTCAAAACAGACTTAATAGGGTAATTAGTTTTAACACATATAGGGTGAGTTTCAAAATAGTGTCTAAGTTTAGTAGATGCCATAATAAGTGCTAAAATTAATTTCTCAAGATAAGAATACATGGTTTCAGCATCCAAAAGACTTTTACTTACATAATATATGGGATGTTGTTGACCTTCGAGATCCTTAGCAAAAACTGCACTTACATCATTATTTGATACAGATAGATATAGAGATAGAGATTCATCTTCCTCGGGTTTTACCAATAGAGGAGCAGAAGAAAGATAAGCTTTTAAGGATGCTAAAGCTTCCTCATGCTTACTGGTCCACTCGAACTTCTTATTTTTCCTCAGGATATCATAAAAATCTTTACATTTTTCTGAGGATTTGGATATGAATCTGTTGAGCACCGCTATCCTGCCAGTTAGCCTTTGAACATCCTTGACTGATGCTGGGGATTTCAGATTCAGGATAGCTTGTATCTGCTCCGGACTCGCCTCTATCCCCCTTTTGGTGACCATGTATCCCAAGAATTTTCCAGCCTTCACTCCGAAATGGCACTTTGAAGGATTCAACTTCATGTTATATTTGTCGAGGATATCGAATGGGGTCTTGAGATCTTGGAGGTGATCCTCAGCTTTCTTGGATTTCACCACCATATCATCAATATAGACCTCCATCGTGTCCCTCAGTTTCTCTTTGAACATCATGTTAACTAACCTCTGATAGGTCGCACCTGCATTTCTATGTCCAAAGGGCATAGCAATATAACAATAAATACCCGTGGGAGTCATGAAGGCCATGTATTCTTGATCTGAGGGCTCCATTTGGATTTGCTTAAATCCTGAGGATGCGTCCATAAATGTCAGCATCTCGTGGCCGGCTGTAGCGTCTACCATCGAATCGATGTGTAGTAAAGGGAATGGATCTTTAGGACAGGCCTTATTCAAGTATGTGAAATCTATGCAGACTCTCTATTTGCCATTCTTCTTCTGTACAACCACCACATTTGCTAACCATCGGGGATATTGAACTTCCCTAATCATTTTTGACTTCAAGAGTCTTTCTACTTCCTCTTGAAGGATTATGTTTCTTTCAGGTGCAAACTTTCTTCTCTTTTGATGGATTGGCCTGAAAGAGTTATCAATTCCAAGTTTATGTGTTATAATATCTTTGGAAATACTTGTCATATCTTCATGTTTCCATGCAAATGTTGACAGTCTTGACTTGAGGAAATCGAGCAATTTTGACTCAATATCCTCAGGAATGCTAGTTCCTATCGGCACTTTGACTTTGGATCCTCGGGATCAGGAAGTACTTCTTTAATTTCTTGTTCCCTGGCCTCCATTACGTCTCGTGCTGGCTTTTGTAATTGCTACACCTGCTGGGGTTTGGCAGTACACTTCATAGAAGAGGTGTAGCAATTCTTTGCATCTTGCTGGTCACTGATGATTTTGATAACTCCCCACAGACTTGGGAGTTTCACACATTGGTGATAAGTGGAGGGTACCGCTTTCATGTCATGTATCCAGGGCTTGCCTAATATAATATTGCAACAAGACAAACAATCAATAACACAAAATTTTTGCATTTTATTTACCCCTTCGACATATATTGGGAGCTTGATTTCCCCAATAGTGTTGTAGTCTCTCCACTGAATCTAACCAATATTGAGGAACTGGGGACGCTCTCATCTTCAGGAATATTCATCTTTTTTAGCACGTCTAATTGAATAATGTTAACGGAGCTTCTGCCATCTATGAGGATCCTGCGCACATAATGGTTAGCTACATATAAAGTTATTACCAAACTATCATGGTGAGGATCCTGAACATCGACTCTATCGCTTTCATCGAAGGATATGATCCTTTCTTGAGTTAGAACGGATGTCTTTGTTGGTCTGTCAGCCACCTCTAACTTTCTTTTGTCAACATTTCTCTTTGCAGCAGAATAAGAGGTTCCACAGATGTCAGATCCTCCGGTATGAAAATGATTGTTTTTGCATCCGTTGGTGGAGGAGTCGGCTTTTCAGGAACTTTCTCAGGATTTTGCTCTCTTCCCTTCTTGCTAAGTAGCTCTTTCAAGTGGCCCTTGATGAGAAGATAGCTGATCTCCCTTCTGAGTGCAATGTAATCATCAGTCAAGTGCCCAAAGTCTTCGTGGAAGGCACACCATTTTGACTTCTCTTTCCAGGCTCCTTGTTTTCCCAGTTTTCCTGGCCACCTGGATTTCTCACCTAAATCCTGCATGGCACACATTAATCCACTAATATCAACAGAAAAACAATATTCAGAGACCCTAGGATAGTCTTCATCATCTTTATCACCTACTGCATTAATCCTGGGGTTATCAGGCTTATAGTAAGGTTTTGATCGATAAGATTTTCCTGGGGATTCAGCTTTCCTGCTCGTCTGATCATACTTCGGGATATCGATCTTTTTAAAATTTTTCTTGTCGTCTTCTAGCCTGATAAACCTCAGAGCTCTGCTTCTTGCTTCAACTAATGACCTGCATGGAGTCATAACAAGATCATCATAGAAAGAGGAACCTTTTTCTAACCCAAACTTAAGAGCTTTCACTGCTGAAGCTGGGTTTAGATTTGGAATCTCCAGCGACTCCTTACTGAACCTGGTAATAAAATCGCTCAAAGATTCCCCAGGATTCTGGGTAACCCTATAAAGATCACCTGTCATTTTCTCAAAAGTTCTACTGCAAGAAAACTGGTTATTAAACATGTTAACTAAATGAGAAAAAGAAGTGATAGTGTTAGGAGGGATACTCAGTAGCCATTTCATGGCTGCTCCGGTCAAGGTAGACCCAAACCCCTTGCAAAGACATGCTTCCTTGATTTCCATAGGGATTGGATTGATCTCCATACATTCTCTATATTGTGCGATGTGTTCCTCAGGATCCGTCGAACCATCATATAGTTTCATATTTGGTGTTTGAAACTGTTTCGGGATCTGTACGTCGCTAATTGATGGCACAAATCGGGATATACTGTGACTATCAGTGGGAACTTCAGCTACGGGACGGATCACGCTAGGAACATTTGAAATCATGTCCTAAAGCTTCTGTAATTCCCGGGCTAAACTTGAACTTATGCCTGTATTCCTGCAAAAATCCTTGATTAGCATTAAATGGAATTGTATTGAAAGAGTTACCCTGATTAATATTCTGAGGAACATTCTGGGCGTTGTAGCTCGTATTCCCAAATATAGTATTTCCAGGAGTAGCAAATGGAGCGGTCGAAGCGTTAGCCTGCATCGGGATAAAGTCTCCCTGGTGCGCATTAGAGGATCCTTTGAGATGCTGAGCTTGAGCAAATCCCGAGGATGGCGCCTGCTGATAAGGACTTGAGGATCCCGTCTGATGGAACAATCCGGAGGATCTGGACTGTTGAAACAATCCGAAGGGTCCTCCCAGCTGTAACAATCCTGAGGATCCTGAATGTAACCTTTTAGTGACATATGATAATTTAAAATGTGACAAAAAATGAATTATAATCACATGAATTTGATTGCATTTCACATTTAGGGGGTGTTTGTTTAGCCTCTGAATGAAACCATTAAGAGGTTTAGGTCTGATTCGCTCACATATAGCAGTGTTTGGTTCGTCAACAAAAAACATCTTGATGGTTCAGACACCTCTGAGCTATTCAGCTTTCAAAACCTCACTGAATCATTCAGCACACCCATGTACCCCTTATACCCTTCTTCACCATCAGTATCCCATGCCTCTTCACATACACGCTCTTCACCTCCTCACGTCTCTCCTCCCATTGTACGCCTCTGCACCGTTGACCACCACCGCCGCCGGACCTGAACACCACTTCTGTTTATGCTCCATCGATTCCATGCTCGCTGCTATCTAGGTTCAATTTCTAGTTTTGATTCAATAGATTTCTATTCCATCCTCAATTGATTCAGATTTAATCAATTTCTGGGTTCTATTTAACCCAATTTTTTTATTGTTTGGATTGAATCGATTCGGTTTAATCGGGTCAGAATGGGTCGATTCAAAATAGGTTCACTTTGGTACGTGTATAGACGGCTTTTAAGGTTATTTTACATACCATAAATCTATTTGGTGTTTTACACTTTTTAATAACGTGTAACTTTCTTAGTAATGAATGTATGCATTGAACATATAGGAAGAAAATTAAATTGATGCTTATTCATACAGAGTTTGTATTCAATGCGATTTTCCTTATGATTATCTTCTCTGGTTGTAAGATGATAAAGCATTATGATGCCTATAAAGTGTTTGTATAAATGCTTCAATCAAATAAAACCATGAATTTTAAAGGATTGTTGAATATTTCATTATTAGTTGAACGAATATATATATATATATATATATATATTATTCTTGAATGCATGCTCATAACATTCCTCTAAATGACTATATATGTGAATGCAAAGTTAGAAAGCACGACTTTTGACCCATATGAATATAAAATGTTTGATGACTAGGACTTTTGATGAACTATGACGAGGGACACACACTGCATATGGAACTTGAGTGCATAATCAAAGAATCAAGACGTACAATTTGACGAGCTATGAGGTAAGTAGTTTGTAATCCTGACTACTTTCAAATAAAAAACGCTTATGTTTGAGTTTTTATTTCATTTGATGGGAAATTTATGATGCGAAAAGGATAAAGCATAATTGATACGTATCATGACAAGTATCACAGTTGTTCACTATCTATGAGTGCATCGATGAATGTGAAACAAATTTTATAGTTTTGGCTGGCTTAAAAGTATTTAACGGGGGCTGGAAAACAGAAGTATTAAACGGGGGCTGGAAAACAGAATAGGTCGTAATATTATAGTGCTGAATTTTCAGCTTTTTTTCAATTTTTTTTATCATTCTTTTAAAAATCATGTAAAGTCAATAGATTATCCGTTCGAGGTATATTATATATTGTTGAAATGCTCTTCAAGTCTAGTTACTCAGATTTTTTGTTATATAACAAATACTCTTTGTAAACGGGAGAAAACTTTGAATATATACAGCCGTGCAGTCGATGACAAAACAAAATTTTATCATGTTGTAAACAGGAGAAAACTTTGAAATATCCATTTGATGTGTTCTTTATAGGTTTGGAAACCTTGATTATTCTACTTTGTTGTTTTTAATTGCAGGAAGAAAGCAAGATTAGTAAATGAGCCGTTTTGGCCCATTTAGATTGTATTTTGATTATTATGGCTTTAAAAGTGAGTATGAGTTGTTTTGGCTCGTTTGGATTGTATTTTGATTATTATGACTTTAAAAGTGAGTACAAGTCATTTTGACCCGTTACATTTGTAAATCATTGTGCTTTTGTTTGTGTCAATCTTTGTGCTTTTGCATTTTATATATGAAATATGGTTTGTGTGGATGCTTAAATCTTGTAGTTTGCATCGGAACTTGAGTTATAGTTGCCCGTGTCTTTTTTCGTTCTTTCGATTGTCCAAGTTTTAGGCGAGTGCCGTGGAAAGGGTAGGTAGGTTTCATGGGCAATTGTTTTTTAACGAGCTGCAAAATAATATGGCGGCAATTTAACTTCCATATTGCAACACTCCTAAGCTACTAGTTCAATTAGACCACTTTCGTCCATAAACATATTTGGAATGCGACTATAAAATATGACCATAAAAAGGGCTCCACGCTAGTTCATGATCATTTCTTTTTATAACTATGTATCATTCAAAGTTTAACCAAACAAATACAATCGTTTAGCACAAAACGATTCAGAGGGGTAAGACAGTCATTTTGTACAGCTATTCAGAGGTCCAACCAACAGACTTTAACTTGTTCAGATCTTACTGGTTCAGAGTCTCTTAACCATTCAGACCTTTTATTCATTCAGCACTTAATGATTCAGCACAAGCCAAACAGCCCCTTAGTGACATTTGAGAAATAAGTATAATAATGAATAATTTATAAATGAAACGATACAAAAATATTATTAAAATAAAATGAAATTCTTCTACATATATATAAATTTGTAAACGGGAGTAATTACAAATATGCATCCTAATCTGAATCTCACTAGTAGAATTAATTAAGCCGGCTTAGCTGCTGCATTAGTACTACTCCTGGTGAACTTTGATTTAAGATTATTCAACTGGACATATTCTACTGTTCCTTTTGTTTTAGGTGTTTTTTTGACCTTTGATCTTTCGGTTTATTCCGCTGTTGACCATCAACATGTTTTGCAGTGGTCCCGTTTGTATAGTCGTTGACCTTTTGATTTTCAATTTGTTAATCATCTTGTGTCAACACCATTTAAAAAGGAAAAAAACATCTAAGTTGTTTGAAATAGTTTAATAATTTAAAGACCATTATAGAAAGTAATTACAGAAACTCACATCAATAATGCAAAGATCATTCGGCCAAGGCAAAAATGCTGCATCTTGTATCGATTGGTCAATCGACACTTTGTAGAAGTCATCTTGGAATGGAACATTGTGACATGTTTGTAGACCTTCGGACAAGTAAATCCTACTAGAAGCGACAATGTTTCTCTTGGACACAATTGCTAGTTGACACTTGATAGTCTATAATAACTTTTGTCATTATATCATAAGGAAAAACGGAAAAAAAATACAAAGACGCATTTGTAAAAGTACATACCCGTTCTCCTTTTGGTGAAGGAGTATTTACTGGCACATGTGAGCTTTCCGTGTTTTTTTTTACGGTTTTGGAAGATTCCTAAATAACACTTTATAATTTCCACAATTAATTAATGAAGATTGTAAACTACTGAAGTATTCAAAGAATAACTTACTTGATTGACTTTATCATGTGTACCATGTTTCCTTTTGAATGTAGCAGAATTGGCTCAGTCATTCTTACTGTAACATCCCCTAAATTTTGGTCCAAATTTGGCAACTTAGTAAAGTTGAAGGATCAAAATTATTCTATAAAATATGTAATGAGAAAAATTAAATAAAATAAAATATTTTATAAGGAAATAAAATATTCCATAAAGGAAGTCATCTCATGTTAGTAATATGGAATAAGGAAATTCCATCCCACATGGAAAGATGTAAGAAAGTGGAAGCATTCTACTTAGGTATAAATAAGGAAAATGGAATTCATCCCACATGGAAAGTGGTAAAGAAATGAAAGCTCTTTATAAGGAAGAGATTTTCCATATTATTATTCTTATATGCCTAGCATGCACCCAGTGGTCCTAGCGGGGGGTGCGAAGCACCCAACGCGCACGGGCTCGGGCACGGGCGAAGGGCGTTGTGCGCAATGTGGCGCTTTGATGGCGCACTTTGCACTTCGCAAGCTCGCATCGCCGCGAGCCGCCTTAGTATTTTTGGAAAATGAGAGTTAGACCCGGAATTGACAATCTAACAAAAGACAAGGGACTAAAAGCGAAAAATTGTGTTCAGGGACCCATCGCACTACGCGACGAGCCCATAACACAGGTCATCGCGTACCGCGATGGTTCGCAATGACTCAGGGACACGTGTCACACTCTGGTGACACGTGGCCGGCCACGTGGCGTTCATGCGGAAATGGCGGCGTCGCGGTACGCGACGGCCAAGGAAAAGGACCCATCGCGGTACGCGATGGGATCCAAAATCAGCTATAAATAGGGGGTTCACGACATTCATTCCACACACCAAAATCCTTTCTCTCTCTAGGATTTACTCTCTCACTACCTCGATTTCCGTGCCCCGACCTAACAATCGTTACCTCGTGATACGTGCCATATACCGACGATACCTCGAAATGCGCGCCATCCAAAAATAACCCGACAATCTATCTCGAAGTACGTACACGACACGACAACCACCATATGTCACCTCGGTTTGCGTGCCAAGCATCGTAGTGCGTGCCAAGCTCTAAGGTTCCGGCAGTTTAAGCTCTAGAATGTGATAGAGAGTGGAAGTGCTGCTCAATCAATCTTAGGTAATCAAAACTCCGAATACCCATGCAAGGTAGGGGTTCTGCCTAAGTCATTATTTTATATTATATGGCTTAGACCACAGTTAGGGATGTATAGCCCAAACCTTGATCATAATTATGTTTACATAAGCTTTAAACATACAAAGGATTATAGTAATGTTTCTTTACAATTAAGAAACACATATTTTTCATTCGTAAGGATATAGTCAAGATATAGTTTCTTAAAGATTAAGAAACATAGCATTTCATACACAAGGAATATAGTAAAAACATTGTTTCTTTATGATTAAGAAACTTAAGATTTGGCATTCAATACTAAGCAGTCAATGAATGTTTCTTCTTGAAGAAGAAACAGATTATAGATGTTTCTTTATGAAGAAGAAACTCAGCATATGATTTGGTAAATAAATAAAAAGACTATTGTCTCAATATTTTATTCAAATAAATGATCAATCAAGGTTTAATCAAAACCAGACTAAGGATCTGTAGCCGGATCAAGTAACGATCTGGATATTTATACCTATTTTATTATAGGTCAATTAATCAATCAATCAATCAGTCAGTCAATCATTCATTCACAAAAGGTTTCAAACGAGATCACCATATCATTCAGAACAGACAATCACAGGTGAATACGTTCAAACCTTTTATAACGTGAATACGTTAACCTTTTTAATCAGTCAAAAAATATTTATACTCAATGAGACGAACGGGTGTTTGTCTTAACGAGTCAATCAATGTCTACATGAGATAATGAAATCTCTAAAAACGTTATAATACAAAGTAGAGAATAATATCATCTCAGACCGAATACGCATGTGTATGGATCCAAACATAACTGTTAAAGCTCAATCAATCAATCAAAGGCAATGAAGCCGCGATCTTAAACGGTCACGACCAGTTCTCAGTTTAGGGCCGTTTTGCTCGGGGAATACCGTTGTGTGTGTAGGGCAGTGGTACACATACCGGAAGTAGAAATGCTTTCGCTGAGATTGTCAAGAAAACTACATTTGTATTGTAATGTCATTCAAAATGTTTTATTGAGTCATACGTGTTCACCAACATATCGCTGATGTATTTTTCCCCACATTTCAGGGAAACAGATTAGCACAGGTACAAGGAATATAGTCATTCATGAAGATAGATGCTCGCAAGGTAGAGATGGCTCAGTTTTAAACTATTGAATTATCATAAACAAGATTTAAAACATGATTTATAAATCAAACACTCGGATATTTATTATCCGAGAAGTTTCAAAATAAATTAATATTTTATTATAACCGAAGTCTTCCGCTAAAATAAACCGCAACTCTGATGTATTTACAAAACAGGTACCAACTATTGGTCGTACGCCTAGGCTCTAAGCCGGGGTGTGACACTTACCGGACAAAGTTGTATTTTTTTCAGTTGGAATCCACCTGACTGACTTGAAGACTGATTTCCAGGACATGTCTCATTGCCTTGATCAAATACTCATATTTAAAGTACAATGTTATAATACAATTGAATTAATCAAAATAATTTTAAAATAAAATAATAAGTTACTAGAATTATGTTAACCTTTATGGACTGTTTCAGTTGAAGTATATCATCAGTTTGATTCTTCTAGGACTCACTTGAATGACTCGGAGACTACTTTTCATGAGAACAATGGATTAGCATGTTTAAAGTACAATGAATTAATTGATTTATATTTATAAAAATATTATAAGAGTGAAAAAATATGTTACTGTAGTTAAGCTATCGTTAGTTGGATGTTTCTGATTTCCAATCACTGTGTTGTTAGGTGCAGCCTCATTGTTTTACAAATCAGTTGAACGATTTGTCGAATTGACCTGATCAAAGAAGCATTTAAACTACAATCTTTATATAGACAATTTCACTTTCTTGCGGTTGATTCGGTTTTGTCCCCACCTGAATCCCCTGAATAGCAAGGCTGGATAGTAACGCTCTCATGTTAGCTTGTTGTTTATCAAGGGCATTTTTCATCAAAATAAGTTATTCACCTTGTTTCTGTCTTTCTTGTCTCTCTTTTTTCCTTTTCGTCTCTCTCAGACTGGACCATAAGTTGAAGCTCCTTTATTTGTTCTTTCGTCGATCCTCTAACTTGTCGTGGATCGTGAAGATATAAATAAGAAATTACTCCAGTTCCTACCCCTCTTACGCAACCACGTTTCTCGTGGCCAAAGACCAGTGTCATGGCATCCTCGCCTTGATAAACCTTCAACTCCCCAACATTGATTTTTTTTTTTTGATTTTCCAGCTACACAAATAATATGTAAAATCATTCAACTTCAAATAATATGTAAAATCATTCAACTTTAGCAAGACGATATGAATAAATTAAAGACAGTATCCCGAACTCACTAGTTGCTGTCCGAGCGTTTTAACCTCCTCATCTTATATTTCACCATCTTTGTTTTGATGGGCTTTATACCACATCAGACACCGGGAGGGAGGTACATCTTTCTCAACTTCGTTGTTTGCAAGCTTGTTAAAATTTAAAAGAAAAGTGTGTTAGTATTAAATCACATAATCTTTTTTTAAGTCATAAGCATCTATTTAGGGAATTTTTAAAGAATAAAACATTTACCATTTTTTCTTCAAGAGTAGCATATCCACCTCTTCCCAACCGGTGGTTGTAACGCGACTTCGCACGAGCTTCCCTCCTTAAGTCCGACGAATCCTTCATGAAAATTGAATCTCACATATGTCAAATCTTAATTAAATTTTATTAATATGAAAATATGAAAAATGATGAAGTTATATATGTTGATAATAATTAGAAGATCGACCTATGCCTTGAATTGTTGGATTGTGTATACGCGACAAAGCTGTCCCAGTGATCTCAGTTAAGGATTATTGTTCGAAACCTTCTTGGAATTTTAGCTAACTTCTCTGGTTTGCCTAGGTTGGGTTGTATGTCCCGTTTATACAACCTACTTCTAAAGCTTCTTAAGAGCAAACCGAGGCGAGTCATTACAACTTTTCTTTTGTCTTCGTCTACTTCGTAATAACACACAAATAACAATTACAATTAGAATGGAATATAATGTATTCAAACAAATAATTGATCAGGAATTTTACCGTAATCTCTTCCCACAACTTATCCTTTAGTTCTTTGGATGCCGCCCTCCATGTAAGAACACTGACATTCACTTTCTCCCTGACCAGATCTCCTAAGAAACTCACAAATTCAGATATGTACTTTCCAGTCAACCTGCCAAACGCATCGAACTTGACTTTATGTTTTTCCCCACCAGAATTTGTGTAGGCACTTCGCATCTTTGGCAGTCTGGTCAATCCCCTTTTCTTTTTATGTGTGGCATCATTGACTTCATGTTCGTTCTCGTCATCTGAGGGACTCTTATCAGAGTCACTCGAATCATCATGAAATTCTTCACTATACAAGTCTTCCACTGCTTTATTCTCTTCATATGATCCTTCCAATTCCATGACCTATGACACAAAGTAACATGAAAATGAGAGTTGATGATTGCAAATAAACATATATACAAATCGTCACATGCATTGATAGTTGTTGAACATATATAAATCATCACAAACCTTAGTAGAAGAAAATGATTTGCTTGATGACAAATCTGCGTATTTATGAAAATCATCAATCGAGTTCTAGTACAGAAACCGCCAACAGATGTGGAATGAATCATTATGAGCATGTTTCCATAACAATAGGAGTGTAATTTGTTCATGGCAGCAATGTGAAATTTTCAATTTTAGTCAATTTTCAATTAAAGATTGATTAACGACGCCAGTTTGAATCCTATTAATATTAAACAATAATTATTAAGCTAGATTTGGAAAATTGAGAGGGAAAGATTTTGAGAAATTTGAAATTATCGTTGACCATTCAGTTCCAAGCTGTCATTAATTATCATTATCTTTTTATAATTTGTTTTTAATCCGCTAAATAAACCTATTCATAATGTTACTCTTATAAATACATAATGTAAATTTATATAGTGAAATTCCGACCGACCCCAATCTTTTTTTGTTACCGACCTCAATCTTTTTTTGTTACCGACCCCAATCCATTTTTATTACCGACCACAATCTTCCTATCGGTATTTAGTTTTTAAAAATATTAGTTAACATTTTTTAAAAAAATTTAATTTTTTTAAAAAATATAACACAAATAGAAGTACTTATAATTCTATAATTAGGAATTGGACTTAAGTATTTAACCAAATCTAATTCCAAAATAGATTGATCGATTAATTAAAAACATGTCCTTTTAACAATTTAATTAACCCAAATTCACCTCCAATTGTTTAAAAAATAAGTTATTTGTTATCCGAACCGACCCGATATTTAACAAATCCGAATTTAATAAAGTCCTAATGTGTATAACAGAGTCCAATTGGGGATAATAAACTCCAATTGGGGATAACAAATTCCAGTTGGGTATAACAAAGCCCAATTGGGTATAATAGACTCCAATTGGGGATAACAAATTCCAATTGGGTATAACAGTGTCCAATTGGGGATAATAGAGTCCAATTGTGGATAACAGTGTCCAATTGGGGATAACAAAGTCTAATTGGGATAACATAGCCCAGTTAGGGATAATAGTGTCCAATTGCGGATAAAAGAATCCAATTGGGTATAACAAAGTCCAATTGGGGATAATAGAGTCCAATTGGGGATAACAAAGTCTAGTTGGGTATAACAAAGTCCAATTGGGATAACATAGTCCTATTGGGGATAATAGTGTCCAGTTGGGGATAATAGAGTCCAATTGGGGATAGCAAAGTCCAGTTGGGTATAACAGAGTCCAATTAGGGATAATAGATTCCAATGGGGTATAGCATAGTTCAATTGGGGATATTATTATACAACTGGGGATAACAAAGTCCAATTGGGATAACATAGTCTGATTGGGGATAATAGTGTCCAATTGGGGATAGCAAAGTCCAGTTGGGTATAATAGAGTCCAATTAGGGATAACAGATTCCAATGGGGTATAACATAGTTCAATTGGGGATAACAGTGTACAATTGGGGATAACAAAGTCCAATTGGGATAACATAGTCCAGCTAGGGATAATAGTGTCCAATTGGGGATAAAAGAGTCCAATTGGGTATAACAAAGTCTAATTGGGGATAATAGAGTCCAATTGGGGATACCAAAGTCCGATTAGGGATAATAGAGTCCAACTGGGGATACTAGAGTCCAATTGGACTCAATTATCCCATAATGATTCTATTATCCCCAATCGGACTCTATTATCCCTGTTCGGACTCTAGTATCCCCAATTAGACTATATTATCCCCAATCGGGTCAAAATGGGTTGACAAATTTAAAGAGATGGGTAGATAGGGGTTAGTGTCTTAAAAAAAAAGAATGTTCAGGTTGAAACGGGTTTTGGATATAAACGAGTTCGGTTTGGATTGGAACGAGGACGTTTGTTTTGGATTGGAACGAGTTCAGTTTAGGTTTTGGCTTGGATCAGGTTTCGAGCCAACACCAGTTTTCGCATTGAACGAGTTGGGTTTTGGTTTCTTGTCTTTTTTTGATGATTTCTTTTTTTTTTATTTAATTTTTTGAATTTTTTTCTGAGGAGTTTTATGTTAAGAATAAAAACCCACAAAAAAAAAAAATTAAAAAATAATAATAAAAAGTCATAACTCAAAATATAAATCAAAAATAAAAAAAGTAAAAAAACTAAAACGTTTCCTCCGTGGTCGTCGTTAAAAAAATAAATAAGTAAATATATAAATAATTCGACCCTAACCCGTTCCGACCCATGACCCGTTTCCACCCAAATTTAAAAAAAAAACTCGACCCTAACCCGTTTCCCTACGTGTGTAGGTTCAACCCAATTGATAAACACATGACAACGTAGGTTCCAAATTTAAACCTCTGTGAGAAATACAAAGTAAGGTATGTATTGTTTCCTTCTTTTTGATTAGTTGAGTAATTATGTTGTTCGATTAATTGATAAAAATGATTATTTAGTTGGTTTAATTATGAGTAGAATAAATATGTGAATTTTTTTACAGTGGTGATTTCAAAGATGGACAAGTCTTGGATGACAACGAATAGAAACAGAAAGGTTTATATGGATGGAGTTCTAAGTTTTATAGATTATGCAGTCATCAAATTAAAGAAATTGAGCAATAAGCCAATAAAAAAATTCCATGTCCATGTCAGACTTGTTTAAACCACATATCACTCAGTATGGACGATGTTGAAACATCATTTATTCAAACATGGCATATATCAAAATTATACCATATGGTCTAAGCATGGAAAAAAGGATGATCCCCCAATTAGTTATCCAGTTTTGGAAGACAACGATGAAATGCACAGGTTGATTTTACATCAGAATTACCAACTGATGCAGCCCAAATAGTAAATATGATTGAAGCTACAGAAGAAAACTTCACGGATGACCGTGATTATGCAAAATTCGTAAAACTAATTGAAGATGCTGAGAAGCCACTTTACAAAAGCTGTCCCAACTTCACGAAGTTGTCTGCGCTGGTACAACTATTCAACGTGAAGAGCAAGTACGGATTTTCGGATAAATACTTTACAAAATTCATTCTTGTATTTAAGAAGATGCTACCAGAAGGTAATGAAATGGCTAGTAGTACATATAAGGTTAAGGGAACATTCAAATCAATGGGGCCAGGTTATAACAAAATACACGCTTGTATTAACGACTGCATTCTTTACAGGGGACTGTACGAAAATATGAAGTATGTCCCACTTGTGGAAAATCAAGATGGAAGGAAGATGATATTAAAAAAGTAACATATAATAAAATTCCAGCAAAAGTATTATGGTCTTTCCCATAATTCCCGGATTAAACGACTTTTTCAGTCACCGAAGACTGCACGACATTTGAGATGGCACGCGGAAAGTAGAACAACGGACGGTGTTTTACGTCACTCGGCGGATTCACCCGCATGGGCTGCTATAGATGACATATATGAATTCGTTAAACAAGATCCAAGAAGTTTGCGGCTAGGCATTGCAGCTGATGGGGTGGATGTTAATAGAGGAAATCGACACCACAGTGTCTGGCCAGTTTTAGCTGTCATTTACAACCTTCCACCATGGTTGTGTATGAAAAGGAAGTTCATCATGCTATCGTTATTGATATCGGGGACACTGGGTAACGATATTGATGTATTTTTAGCACCGTTTATTGAAAATCTACAACAGTTATTCGATACGGGGGTAGAAACATACGATGTATATGCACGAGAAAGGTTTACGCTACATGTTGTTGTCTTATGGACCATAAACGATTATGTACTAACAAACTCCCACTTTTTCGTGGTTGTCGAATACTTTAACTCCAAATCATGAGTCGCAATAAATAACTCCTCCTTGACTGATGATTCTCGGGCTTGTGTTGACAGACAAATCTTTAGTCTTTTAAGCAAACTAATACCTCAAAACTTCTCGCATCATATCTGCCCCTCAAGTAAGCATCTCTAGGTGATCATCCAACTAGCATATGGTATGGATCAATCTATCAATAACCAGCAGCAGGTGATCAACTATCCATCAACACTGGTAAAGTAGAAATATCTTTACATTTTACCTCGTCACACATCTTCATGAACAACCTGATCATTCAAAATCTTTCACTTTGGTTTTCCCTCAAGGGGCGGACCTAGCATGTAAGATGCGGGTTCACGGGAACCCATCGAGTTTCGGATTTTTAATAGAACACTTACATAAAATATGAAAGTGAACCCACACATAAAATGCTGAGTGAACCCACATACAAATTCAACATGGGTCTGGTGGTAAGGAAATCTCCTTCCTACAGTGGCAACCCGGGTTCCAATCTCCTCTTATGCATGAATTTTATGTTTTTTTCTAAAGTTTAGACACACACAACCATCACTTCACAAGAACCCCTTGCAATATGGGATTTCAGTTTACAAATGTTTTGGTTTTTATTTTAAATACAATATCATGTATGCTTGAATGCATTCATTCTCTATGCTCCAACTACAACTTGTTACTGATACAATATATATTCATTGACATTTTTAATTATACACAAGTATGTTTGAGAATTGCTAAAAAGGTTACATTAATGGAATACATTGGATGGGATGTTCATGTAAGAAACATTAACCATCAGCTTAATATTCCTTTAGTGATGTTTCTTTACTTGTTATTTTCAAGTAAAAGGTTTTTAGAATTCTCGTTTTAGTCAGTATGGAACTAAACAAATTTTGCATTTTGCTATAGGCCTCTAAAACGGTTGAGCCAACAGTGACTAAAATGTAAAAGTGATTATGTCGAAATTTGTTGAATTAAACTAGACAATTAGCTAATGACAAAATTTGTTTTTTGTTATTATATCTTATTTTTATCATGTAATGAACCTTATTTGACCCGAATCGTCGAACCAACCCGAAAAGTTGTCTCTAAAAATATAAATTTAGAGCGTATAAAATCAGTGAACCCATTGGGAAAAATTTCTGGATCCACCACTGTTTTCCTCTCTTGATAACGTTTATCCCAGATTATCAATCTTTGATGCTCTTCTATATCATTCGCTTGGATGCACTATTGTTTGGGGCATATGATTCAGAATCAATTAATCAATCCTGAATGATCTGAATCTTCAATCCAATGACAAGACTCGTTTGTATTCTTCAGTAAGATTAACCCATTCAAGAATTGTCCCATTCAATAGAATTAATCCGCCAAATACTCATAGCCAACATTGTCAGGATCTAATTCCTTTAGAAAGAAGTAAACATACAGACACTCGTAGCCAACATATTCAAGTTATCAATCCCGAACGAATCAATAGGCAATCGAAGAAATGTTGCAGTAATTTAGTCTTGAACTCAATCAAGCGTAGCTTTAAACCATGTACTACTACCCGAATTGCAGTAAATTTTCAAGAAACCCTTGCAATCATAGGAAGATACCAATCAAAATAAAACCCTTGAAATTTTTATCTTCCCCTTTTCTTGACAAATCCGACAAGGTCTTGAACAATTCACAAAAATCTCAAATAAACTCCTCTTTAAATTAATCATGTTCTTCCCTCGAGTCAGCCGGAAAATGTTGTCCCCAAAATATTCAAAATGAATGCCCCACTTATTATGAATATCCCAAAAAATTTCGATGAAGAAAAATTTCCCAAAATACTCTTTTTTTTTATCGGGGACACCCATTTTTCATTTGGTAAGCGGAAACCATCCAAATTCGCTAATAAAATATCCTCATACACTAAAGATATGCTCTCATTCACTATAATGATTTACATTTGTCAAACTAGTCCCCAATCGCTAGTCATTTGAACGAATGAGACCTCATTTGTTAAAAAAGTTAACAAATGAGTATGAACGGTGAGTTTATACGCTAAAAAGTAGCGAATGGTAGCGAATGACCAGAAACCCTTAGCGAATGAGCAAGTTGAAGTTGAATCTTGGAGAATGAGAAGTTGATGGAAATTACTGTTGCCGAAAAATCGTGTTTCACTAGAAAAAGCTGCTATGGTGATCGGAAAAACGGTTACCCAATCCGAAAACTTCAAATCTTCATCAAATCATAAAATTAATCAATCAAATAAACCAGGAAGGCTTGGATTTAATCCAGGAACATGATTGAATCATCAATTTAATCAATAACACTTTGATTCCTTATAAATTCAGAACAAATAGTACCTTCATTAAGCTATCATCCATGGCGGATTCAATCAATTAATCTTCAAATCATCAAATCAATACACCAGAATCCCAACTAGGCCACATATTCATATCTCAAATACAAATCGTCAATCAATTTCACCAAACATCCATTTAATCATCGTAAAATCTATCAAACCGTAACATAAACTTGAAGAACACGATGAACACGTCTCATATCAGATTTTGGCAACAGATTGATGTATCATGAGCAACCGTTTTCTTTGATACCAATTGTGAAAATGTTATATGAGCCAAGATCTAATCGTAGTTGGATACATCATATAGATCTACGAGAAGGATAAACAACATATAACAATATCGAGCCGAATGATTTTTCATATATTGATAATAACTGAATGATTATAAGATATCTCACACATGCATGCATGCATACGTACATACATACATCATCCATACATATAATACATGCATGCATGCATACATACATACATAAATACATACACACACATACATACATACATACATACATACATACATACATACATACATACATACATACATACATACATACATATCATCATTATCATCATCATCATCATCATACTCAGTATATCCCACCAATAGCAAAGCTATGGTAGGGTCTGAGGAGGGTAAGATGTAGACAGCCTTACCTCTACCCTTTAGGAATCGAGAGACTGCTTCCGGTGAGACCCCCGACTTGATAGTAGTTTTGCATCAAGCCTTGGACATAAGGCACATAACACTAAACCATCGGAACACCTCTGATCAGTGCATGTACCCTTGTCTTTAGGCTATCAACGCTACCACATGATGTCTGATTAACCTTCCGCCACTTTTAACGTTATTTTCATGAGATTAGTAAAATAATATTAAAATTAATGCAATTTCACTTTTGCTCACCCGAGGATTCACACACATATATACATTATATGTGTGCACCGCAAGCATGGCATACATACATACATACATACATACATACATACATACATACATACATACATACATACATACATACATACATACATACATACATACATACATACATACATACATACATACGGTTAAGCTCGATCCGCCTTGATGTGCATCTCGAGGCGGCCTATCATTTATAGAGAATCCAGCAGCATAACATAACTTGTTGAATAGTAAGGCCAAGATCTATTAGCCCAAAAGATTGGATCTACCTATTTATAGGCCCAAGCCCCCATTCGCAAATATCATTAACGAATGGGGAAATCATGTTAACGAATGGCTTCTAATTCGCTACATTCCATAGCGAATGGGCACTCTCTAGTAACGAATGAGCCTCATACGCCACACCCTTAGCGTATAAACTTCTAAGCTAACGAATGATCTGCTTAGTCTGACGAATGGACTCCATTCTCTATACACACTTAGCGAATGATCCATATTACATGATAACATAATGACTAAACAACCCCAGCCTATTCGATCAACTACGGACAACAAATCATGCACTAACAATTTGCTTTTATATAGATCAATCCATCAAACACCACACCGCTTGGCATCAATTTTCCATATTTATTTAATCAACTATGAATCCATATAGCACTTTCCACTGATTTCATATGGAAACGACCTAACTTGCCCTTACTAGTATAGGTAAATAAGAACTCAATTTTATGAATATTTTTTATTGATTTTTTGACATCGATCAAAACTTATTTAAACAACTATGAATTCATATATTGATTCTTGTGAAGACGACCATACTTGTCCTTACTAGTAAAGGTAAATAAGAACTCAATTTAATAAATATTTTATGTTGACCTTTCGACATCGATCACTTTCAGACAGAGCCTACGTCATACTTTTTTTGTCTGTGAATAGTGGGAAATTCGTGGCAGTCACCTTTAACCCCCCCCCCCCCCCTCTTCATTTCTTCCATGGCAGATCTATAGTAAACCCGAGAAGAAGATCAAGATACGCCATGTTTGTGTCTAAAATCAGTGAGCATTCATCTCAACCCGACCTGGGTTAGACCCATGTTTCTTCAATTACCACCGCCATCACCACTACTATTGCTATAACATTGTCAGTACCATCATGATAGTGATTGTGATTCGTATTATTATAATGATTATTATCGTTTTAAACTCGAAAACCTTAACAAATTATTTTATTTATATCTTTTAAAAAGCTAACACTCATCCTTTAGCTCTACATTTATCCTTTATCCATTACACCATGGAACTCAAACTCTCAAACTCATTAGATTAGGAGGGATAGTTTAGAAAACTGGTGGGTGGGTGGGGGGGGGGGGGTTGAGTATGCCTTCTTAAATTTTAACCTGTTTTAATCCAATCGTCCGCATATGAGCAGTACTTCAACTTTCTTGTGCAAATGAACGTTGTGTGAAGTCTTCAACTTCATTTTGCCTTAAAATGCAGATCCTTCACATATTACATAATGTCCATTTCACTAGGCTTGACTTTGAAATACATGTCGAGTGTTTCACTTATATAGGCTAACTACTTTATGGTTTATCACACCTAAATAACTATGCATTCCATTCTTGTATTTAACTTAACCATTTTTTTTATCAAAGTTAAAACCATAGTTAATTTTTCATTTGTATCTGCTTAACACATACCGGACCACTATATTGAATGCCCTTTACTTGTCATAAAAATATAAATTTCCCGTTATAAGATGAGTAAGTAGATGCTATTATATTTAATTACATATTGTAGTTCGTTAATTAGGTACAAACGTATCGTGCTTACTCTATTTATGCACTAAATCATCGAAGCATATTTATACTTGTGGAGTTAATCACATGAATTGTTGGATATACGTGGTGGGGTTGGAGGCCCACATCAAAATCCAAAGTTAAGGCCCTTTTAAGGTCACATATGCCTGACAAAACAAAGGGGTTAGATCCGGTCGGGGCAGGTCAGGTAACCTCCCTTGATTTTTAGGCTAAGACCCTTCACTTCGCTATGCATTCTAGAAGTTGAAGAAAACACGCTGATTGTATACATAAAAAAAGGGATAATTCCCAAAATGATCCAAAACAAGAGAGAGAGAAAAAAAAAAGGATCCTAAATGGGTCCACATTCCCAAACTAACCCATGAAATATGTACTGACCAGACGCTTTGGGAAAATAAACAACGGGATTTTTAATCCAATCAAAAGGTGGCATGTGTAAAGGTTCTGTCACACCAGAAGAGATTTTAAAAATCTCGTCTGTTCCGACCATATTTTTAACTAAATTCACTTTTTATAAAACAGTCTACCAAGACTGTTTTTTAATGTTTCTTATCTGGTCAGTCTATATTTTTTTTCTTGAGATTTGGGCTTTTTTAATTTCGTCTTGGTAGACGCATTTTGATTGAATTTGTAACAAGGAGTTCATATTCTCAAGTTTCTTATCTGTTAAGTTCAAATCCCATAATATTTTCCTATATCTTCTTCTTATTTATCTTGTATCCAATCCATCATCCATCATTAACATTTCATACAAAATGAAGTATAAGAGAGGAGATCAAGTCGAGGTTGTGGATTTGGGTCCTGGGTTTTTGGGTTCTAACTACAGCGGTAACATAATCTCAACGTTTGATGATGAATACATTGTTCAGTTCCGTACCTTGCTCGAAGATGATTCGTACGGGCCTCTTCGGGAGTTTGTGAAGGCTGAAAAGATACGCCTGGTACCTGAATCTGTTGATGTGAGCAGTTTAAATTTGGGTGAGACGGTGGATGTTTATGCTAATGACGGTTGGTGGATGGGAAGGGTTATTAGCAAAACGGGTGAATTTGAGTACCTTGTTCATTTTGATAGAACCAACCAAGACATCATGTACCTTTTTCCCTTCATCCGGGTTCATCAAGAGTGGGATGCAGCAAATGATGTTTGGGTGTATAGCCGTAATCCGTAACTGATGATATTGTGTGGTGTTTCAAGTTTGTGAAATATGTTTTAGTTGTTTGATGTTGTTGCTTGATGTATTTTGTTTGTTGTTGAATGTTTCGGTTTTTAGGGTTTTTGTTATCGTTATCAGATCTTTGATGTATTAAGTGTTGTTTGTTTAATGTAATGTGTTTCAAGTTAGGTGTTTGATCTAATTTCAAGTAGAAGGACACTAAAATGTTGTTAAAACTAAAATTACAAGTAAATAAGAACACTAAAATGGTAAATAATAATATTTCATTAGAAAAGTTGATACATTACAACACTAAAATTCCAACAAGTCCCTAAGAATATAGTCGGAGTCGACGGAATAATCATAAACATTCTCGGTCAAGACGGAATACTAAAAATCCTATCGGTCAAGACGATATTAAAACTCTTAAAACTTATAAAAAGAAAACTTGAGAATATGAACTCCTTGGTACAAATTCAATCAAAATGCGTCTACCAAGACGAAATTAAAAAACCCAAATCTCAAGAAAAAAAAATGGACTGACCAAATAAGAAACATTAAAAAACAGTCTTGGTAGACTGTTTTATAAAAAGTGAATTTAGTTAAAAATATGGTCGGAACAGACGAGATTTTGGTGTGTCAGAACCTTTACACATGTCACCTTTTGATTGGATTAAAAATCCCGTCTTTTATTTTCCCAAAGCGTCTGGTCAGTACATATTTCATGGGTTAGTTTGGGAATGTGAACCCATTTAGGATCCTTTTTTTTCTCTCTCTTGTTTTGGATCATTTTGGGAATTATCCATAAAAAATGCATAAGATGAAGATCACATAGATACATGGTAGTAGGGCTGTGCAACGGTTCAGAACCATGAGAACCGAACCGGAACCGAAAACGAGTGAAAAATAGAACCGGAACCTATTATAGTAAACCGGTTCGGTTCCAGAACCGCTAAAGCCGGTTCTCGCTAAGCGGTTCTGGCTAGAACCGGTTCGATCATTTATTTATCAAATGAGTTATGCAAACTTTGCAAATTGTAAAACAAGTTAATTGTATGTCTTCTTTCACGGTAGAACTAATTTAGATTACAACATGAACATCCGTTATTAAAACCTAAGTGTTGAAGTTAAATAAATCATTAGCAACGATAGATTAATGGAAGATCATATCATTTTATATTAAATTACCTTGATAGCTTAAATCAAAATTGTTCATGGTTGCTAGTTCTTGAACGTAAAGAAAGAAAATTTGAATTAAAAAATGATTGTATGGATGCCGGTTAATAAGCTACTCTATAAAAAATGAGGATTGGTAAATTTATTTAAAACATTTTGAATATTCCGGTTCTTCGGTTCCAAGTTTAAAACCGCCGGTTTTACCCGGAACCGAACCGAGAATCGTTTAATGCAATTTCTGAGAACCGAGAACCGAACCAGTACACACATTAGCGGTTCTGGTTCCTCGGTTATGGTGGTTCCGAACCGTTTTTTGCTCACCCTACATGGTAGATGGAAAATGAGGATGAATTAGACGTAACTTACTTGTTGATGAACTCAAGAAGATGAAGAAAAGGAGATTGTTGGCATGTCTGATTGTGACTCATGGCTAACTGAGAATGAGAGATTATTGATATAATCATATAATCGTCCTCAGGTAATGAAAAAGGTGAAGCACCGTTAACTTTTATGTAGTAACATATTTTTTTGAATTCAATTGACTTAAATATAATTTATTATTATTTTAATGAAAATTACATTATAAATTTAAAAGTTTATATATCTTATTTTAAATGTAGTATTTCTATTATGCTATATAAAATTTTCATGGTGGTCTTTTTAAAACGTCAATGTATTATGCACAATTATATAATATATCACATGCGTAATTCTAAACATAAATAATTATTAATTTATACATTTCGTAAATATTTATATAACTTGTGTAATATGATAAGTAAATATGATGTGAGTCTATATATGGAAGCATGCAATCCTCTCCTATCATTATTCTATGACACATTTCGTATACTGATGACTTTTTACTCTTCACGTGTTGAAGACATAATTTGAAAAGTCTGAGAGACACATGTATGTGATTTTGTATGTATATACAAAAAATGGTCCCTTGGCTCGTTTTCTTCCTACCACTGGACGACACCTTTTAAACAACGAGAAGTTGTCATTCATATGCCACTAATTGAGATAATAGGGTGTCATGGGTCTTTTCATATCTTGTTAAATATACAAACAATTCTCAAAAATGTCTTAGTGTGAAGAGAGATTCTACTTTTGTTCACACACGTTAATATTTTTGAAAATGTTCCCTCCAAACACCCTCTTACATTCCAAAGAGCTACAACTCTGGCCAGGCCCGGCGGTCAAAGCAGGCGAGGGCCCAAGGCCCACCAGTTTTTGAGGACCATAAAAATCACGTGTTTATATATATTTAATTAAATTATTTGCTAATATACTTTTGTTTTGTTTATTGTTTCACACTTATCGTCGTATAATTTACTTTATATAAGAGGGTTATTGAGTTTATATTTTGGAGGTCCATTCTTTCGTTGCCTCAGATCCTTAGTTTTTATTTTTTTGAAATTGTCGGAGACGGATAATTTCAATGAACTGGATAATTGTAACTCAGTTACTTTTTGCAACTTTGTTTGTACACTAACCATGTGCGGAAAATAAGCAGGAGTTTAGTAGCAAACAAAGGGATGGTACAGAGATAAAAGAGATGTACATCAAATCAATTTTGAAATTGAGAGGTGCTGAAGTTGGCCCATGTGTTGCTACAACTATTTATGATCATCAACTGGTTTTTACTGGTGACATGGAGATGGTAAAATGATGGAACCTACGACCATGGCGAAGATTAGTGGTGGCCTTGGTTTTAGTGATGAAAAGTGAGGGAGGGGGTGGATTTCCGAGGTGATTTTCTTGTGTTTCGTTTTTTATGTTATGTGTAGGGATGGTAAAAAAGAATCCGAAGCCAATATCAGAAATCCGCAACATGCAAGACGAGTATTTAGATATCGGATAGGATATAACAATAAAAAAGATATTTTAGGTGAATATAATAACCGTGTAACAAGTGACTCTCGTTCAGTATTAAGTAATATGTTTGCGTAAAACTAAATTTCGTAGACTTTAATATTAGTCGTGTGGATCAAACTCAATGTGCATGGTCCCTCTATTATATATGTTATCTATTCTTTAATATTAGTTTATTTATTTGTAAATAAGAAACAAATTAAAGTTTATCGTTTACCAATTTTACAAATACTTGTCAATAAAAAGCTAATGGTCCCTAACAAAGTGATCAAGGTGAAACACCTAAAATCTTCATAGGGTAAAGTTAAAATACAAAGGGAGACAAAAATAAGAAGTGTGAGAAGGATTTTTGATCACACAAGTAACCTCTTAAATAAAAATTCAAAAAAAAGTAATAAAAAAAATCATAACACAAAATATAAATAAAAAACGAAAAAATAAAAATAAATGTTTCCGCCATCATTACAGTTAAAAAATAATACAAAAAATACAAAAAATAAAAAAAATTTGACGAAAACACACAATGCCGAAATCAAAGACACAATTACGAAAATGAACAAAAGACATAATTATAATTAAAAAAAGACACAATAGATCGCAAAAAACACAATGACGAACAAAATATAGCACAACGTTGAGTAATATAACACAATATAAAGAAAAAAAACAATGTCAAGGAAAAAAGACACAGTTAATGACGAAAATAAACACAAAACATAATAATAAACAAAAAGATACGACTTTTTTTACTTACCATGATGTGTTTTTTTTATAAGGACGAGAAAAATAGTGGAAACATTTTTATGTTTTTAATTTTTTTTGTTTTTTTATTAAATTTTGAGTTATGATTTTTTTATTTATTTATTTTTAATTTGTTTGGAGGGGTTTTCTTGTATGCTACAAATCCTTTTCATCTTTCTCATTTTTGTTTCACTTTACAAAATTACTTGACCCAATCTTTGAAGAAACATGGATCCTCTCCACAGGTATGGGTCTTGGATCCAATGAGTCCACAGGGTATAATACGATAACTACTACCACGATATGAGTAAAGCTCCCTAAAGTCCAGTGACCGGAACCTGCAAAACAAACACCGTGAGTCTCGTTACAGGAAGGACAAGAGGGGGGGGGGGGGTCTTCCTGTAACCACCCTCCGGCGTGAGAATCAGTAACGTTCGTAATGAAGAAAGTACTCAAGTACAAAGACCAAGAGTAGTCGGAATACAGGTGAGTGAATGAATGAATACCTCATATCGTTTGACAAGGTATTTATAGCCGAAGGATGATGGAAGATGATTGGGTCAGCTGTCCTCTTCTAGAAGATCTTTGATAACCGCCTGGACACGTGTCTTCTTGTGATAGGTTGGGCTATACGTCCCATGTGCATGGGTATAACAACCTGGACACGTGTCACCAGCTGATAGGATGGATCGCACCCTGACCATGTGCACGGTTATAACAACCTGGCCACGTGTCTTCTTGTGATAGGTTGGGCTAACGTCCCATGTGCATGAGTATAACAACCTGGACACGTGTCACCAGCTGATTGGATGGATCGCACCCTGACCATGTGCACGGTTATAACAACCTGGCCAGGTGTCCTTTGTTCATTGGTTAGTATGTCACGTATTCCCCAAGTAAGAATCATGAGACTTTCTTCTAGAAAGTATTTGAATGGTGACAGCTGTCTTACTGGCACTGTCCACCAGTTATTTATGCGGACATACGTCCTGTCTTGCGGATGACTTTTGAGGACGCCAGGATGCTTCCGCGTGTGTTATGAGAACGTTCCTCCTTACTCGTAACATGTGGGTGGCCCAAGTGTCCCGCGGGTGGTTTATAAGAGGGTTCTCTATTACCCGCGGGTAGTATTTAAGGGTATTTGGGTCTTTTTGGTACCCTACCTCTACAAGTCCCCCCCAGTCCAGTGTTTCTTCCGCGTGAAGTCTTTGTGCGGGTGAAATTTCTGGACTTAATGTATGTTTTGGGGATTTTTGTTGTTCGGAGGTTAGGTAGAAAATATCTTCTGTTGTATAGATAGTCACGAAAAAGGACAAGTTGAGTACTCGCAGCCGCGTGAACAGATGATGGAACGTTTTTGACTGCTGTCACTGTACCCGACTGTACAACTTTTTCTCTTTTTCGAATTTCTCGCGTGACGTGGCAGTCACTGGTTGGGTAATGTTTTTCTCTTTCTGCTGTTCATATCCCATCGCATTAACTGCGATGGGTATAAATAAGGAGAGACTCCTTCTTTTTGAAGTTTTATCGCTCTTTTGCTTTAATTATCTTCTTAATTTTTTTCTGATAAAGCATTGAACTTTCTTGTATTCTCTCATCAAATCTTTCTAAGATGTCGAATGTTCAAACTGAGGTTGACGAGACAGAAGTGTCAAGGGACTATTTTGATTACGAGAAGTTGCTAGAGACTTATGGCATTCCACCGGAGTGGGAGCCAGAGTTCCCTGCTCCTGGATCCATAGCCAGTTTCCCACCGCCTGGGAAAATGGCTTTGTATGCCGATTATTTTGTTCACGGGAATTTTCGTCTTCCTATAACAAAACTTTTAGAGAGAATTCTGACCGCTTATGGAATTCATTTATCTCAACTACACCCGCGTGCTATGATGCGAATTCGTCATTATGAATTTGTATGCATAGCACATGATATGGTTCCCCACATAGATCGATTCCCGGTTTTCTATCGCCTTGCTAACCATAATGGCTGGTATACGTGCCAAGGATTTTCCGATCGGAGCCTTGGTAATGAGGTTGAAAGGTTGTCCGCCGACTGGCGAGCCCTCACCTATACGTGCCTTGCCGGAAGAGGCATTGGTGTGGGCAGACATGAGTCGTATGTGGCTGACGGAATTCATGGAGCCTATTTTTGTAGACTTGCATGAGCGTAAGTTACCTTGTATACTTGTTTATTCTTTATTCTGAATCGTTGAATGATTAAGTTTTTATTTCCTCAGGTCGGAGTCCCATGTTTAACGTTCTTTTTGGGGATAGGGGTTGTGTCCGTAAGGGTATCCGTGAGGCGGGGGACCAACCCATTCTTGACAAAACTAAATCTCAATTTCTGTTTCCGAAGAAAGTTCGGGCTGAACCTGTAATCTCAAATGCCACATTTGAAACAGGTGCGTACATTCTAAACCCTCCTCCTCTTACTGCCGTTACTTAGGACGGGATAGTTGCCATCTTATCGTCAAGTGATGACGGTGGTAACGTTTCTATGTCTTCTACCTCCGAAGAAGAGGATTTCGATACTTCTGAACCTTCCTCTGTCTCACATTTATTGGCAGAATTGGAGCAAATGAGAGTTTTCTTAGCTTCCCAGACGGGTCGTACGAACGAGAAGGCTGCGGACTCTGAGGCGGGACCGTCCAAGAAAAAACGGAAAATACACCGTCCCAAGAAGCCACAGTATAGCCTTGCTGACCGTCTTGACACTGTTGAAGGTACATGCCAGCCTTTAAATACTGTATTATTTTTTTTTAATTTTTTTTAGTATTTTGCTAAGTATAAATCTTGTTGTGTAGATCCGTTGATTTTTAGTGAAGATATATCTGAGAAGTTATCAACACCCACTCCTCATACTGAGAAACCATCATCCCCTTTTTCAAGGGGAGGGCGGAGGATAAACCATCTACTCCGCCTGATGCTGCTAACGTGGAGGATCAACCAACTTCCCCCAGGCTGGGGTTACTGTGGATGAGGAGATGCCTACTCCTTCGATTGATATTTCAACGGGGGGTTCGGACGATCAGTCCGGCCATGATACCCGTTTTGATAATTTGTTTCAAGGTGGGGGTGGTAGTGGTGATCAGCAAGACAGTCCTACTGCTGAGGAGGATCATATTCAGACTGACGAGCTTCCACGCCAACGTCCTCCTCAACAGTCTTCTTCCACCCCGGCTCGCCTTTAACCCTTGGGTTCCCGTTATTACATACGGGCTTGGGTGACAAAAACGAGTTGTTTGTCCCTCCATGGGGCATTACCAATGGTTCTCGGTTTTCCCAACCGAGAACTTGTATGGAATTTGTTGAACATTGCGCACCCCCTGCTGAGATGGCATATCAGCGTGATCTTTCCCGCCACGACCTTCATACAAATGTTGTTTACCATTTGGAGAATGCTCTGGCCGGTAGCCAAGAGGTTCTGAGCGAATGGCGTACTCTGGGCGGGAATGTGGGGGAAGCTCGTCCGGCGGCCGAGGTTGCCAAGAAAGAAACTAAGGAGCAACGTATTGCTGCCCAGACCGCTAAATGGAAACAATCCGATTCGCAGATTGCTCTTAAGAGTGAACAAGATCGCAATGCTGAGGCTGCCCGTCGATGGAAGGAAGCTTGTGAAAAGCAGAATTCCGTTCTTGAAGCTGCTCGAGCTAAGGCTCAGAGGGAGAGAGACGAGTTGACTCGTGTTCAAGAGGCTAATACTTCATTAGAAAATCAAGTAGCCCTTCAAGGTGCGCGAATTCACGATCTTGAAGCGGAGCTAAAGCTGCAGAAGGAGCGGACTGAAATTAAGGATCAAAGTGCTGTTGAAATCCAGACTGCTTATGATTCCCTCCTCCAAGCTCATGAGGAAGCCATCACGGAATCAAAGGAGTTCCGAGCGCGGGCCGAGCGTGCGGAACAGGACCGTCAATGGTTCCTTACTCGGGGAGTTGATGCTGTAAGTCACACTTTATCATTTGTTGTTTCACTCGTACCTTTTGATATTGGGGACTTATGTTTTGTCTTAACAGGTTGTTCGCCATATCAAAGGAGGTAAGGAGCTAAATGACAGCTTTGCCAATGCGATGTCTGCTTCTTCCTCACTTGGGCGTGTTGTGGGCTTTCATGAAGGGATGAAGTATGCTCAGAGCAACCGCACATTTAGAGATCATCCTCTTCATGGAGTTGATGTCAAGCAAGCCCGAGTTACGCGGGTAAAGGAACATGATGACCTAGTGTTTCCGCTTTAGCAAATGCTTCCGGAGTTTGCATCCGCAGATGATGGCCTACAACTTTTGAAGGCCTATCTTGGGGAAGACTCTGAGGATGATTCTTCGGAAGATACGTCTGTGAAGGCTGGGAAAAACTGAGATTGCCTTCTTTGAAATATTGGATTTGTCCAATGTCTGAAATTTGGTGAGTTCGCATTCTTACCAGTATAATAATTACCATTCGTTTTATTCTCAGTTTTCGGAGGCCTCAGACCTCTAAATTTTCTCTGGTTTAGAGGGCAATCAGCAATAAGGTTTCCTATTTGATTGCATCTAAAACAACTCCTGTGTTCAACCTTTGTCTCAACAGTTGTTTCAGATGTTGAGGATACATTACTACCCGTTTGTCTTACATTCGGTGGGACGAACGGATTTAGCGAAGGGCTCTTTTCATTAGGCTTATATTCCTTCCCCCGTTTTAGTAATGTTACCTCTTCTTTTATCTCACCCGATTCGGATGTCTTGTCCAAATTTGATGAGACAGAGCTGGGAACAGAAATCTCAACATTTGAAATTGACTTACTCGTTCCGCTTTTACTAACTTCAGGTTCTTTAATCGAAATTTTGACAGGAACTGTCTGACTAATCTCAACATCAACAGATTTCTAATTACTAGGATTATACGTATAGTTATGGTTATATGGTGGTAGAACTTCAGAAAATCCAATCCCCCATTTGTTAACTGGGGAACGTTGAACACTTACGATGTGATCAAGCATTGCTGAGGAATTTCTAAACTGTTCAATTTTTCTGTTTAGTTCCACCACTTTTACCTGGTAATCAGCTATCTGTTTATCCCTTTCAGCAATTAGTTTGGTTTTTTCTTCTAACACTTCATAACTAAGGTCAATTACTTGTATTTTATCAGCTAGACTGGCTTTAAGACTTCTGATATCTTTTTCACTAGCTTTTATTTTTACTGAGTAACTGTTTTCTCTAGTTTTAGTGTAATGATGATCTTCTTTTAACGTTTTAAATTGAGCATCCAAACTAACAAACTGATCAGATACTGTTTTCAATTGTTCAGACAGATTTTCACATTGCATACAATGAAGTTCAGAACTTACCTCAGAGAGCTGATCGTTCACTTCTGCCATATAAGCTTGATTTTCTCCCGTCTCTCTCTCGTTTCCTCAAGTTTCGATGTTCACCAAATTTGCATGTTCGAACACTTCCTCAACCTGTAACTTCCAGTTGTACCCACCATTTTGTCTAGATACCATAGCCCTGTTCTCACTACCTCCCCCATTCTATTGTGCAGGCCTGTTCTGACTACGTTCGACTCTCTCATTTGTACATTCCTTAGCAAAGTGACCATTATGTTGACAGTTGTAACATCTAACCTTTGATTTGTCAAACCCTGGTCTTTCTCCAACGAACTTTCTACCCGTTTTCTTTATGAATCTTTTAACCCTTCTTACTATCATAGCCATCTGCCACTGCAGATCCATCTCTTCTAGATCATCAGCATCGATTTGATCATAGTCTTCGTCCAAAGTTGCAGGATCGACTATTTTACCTTTGATGTAGTTTTCATAAGATGCAATGAAAGATGCATAGAGGGCAAACTGCTGTTCAGCTGATTTAATACTCATAGGCATCTGTGAGTAGTTGTTGGTTGGAACATTTGATGAGAAATTACCAGTTGTGGCTTGAGGTTTTGAAGAATTACTTCCTCAAGCTACGAAACATACATCACCATCCATGTTGAGAATCACATGACCATCTTGAGTTGAGTTTGAGTTTGAGTCTCCCTTTGAGTAGTAGGCAGAGGAATCTGATTTTGAACTTGAACTTGAAGTAACCTTTGCACCATACATTCCCGGATCCTGAACCTGATCAGTTGGTGTCTCCTTCCGAACCATGTTAAGTTCAAAAGTTCGTAATTTATTGACTGTTGTTTCTAAATCAATATTGGCAAACTCTTTGTCTTCTCTCATCAAAACCATGCACATTTCCCATTTCGGTGGAAGAGCATCAAGAAGTTTCTCTACAATCTCTTCTTCTTTGTAGTCAATTGAGTAATTTCTAAGTTCGGTCATCAGATGATAATATCTTGTAATGATATCATCAAGTGATTCATTTTTAAAATATTTGAACACCGAGAATTGGGTTTTTAGTAGCTTAGTCTTGGAAGCACGGATCCCCACATTACCTTCATATCGATTTTCTAGTGCTTCCCATAGCTCTCTAGCGGTTTTGTATTTCTTAAAGGTATGGAGAATTTCTTGTGGAGGAGCCATGGTTATTGCTGCATGAGCTTTACTCTCTGCCTCATACATCTTTTTTTCCTCTTCTTCCATCTTACTGTATTTTTTAATTTGGTCACGACCTTCAAACAGGGATGTTGGTGGAATGTATCCGTCTTGTATGCACACCCACATCTTCGCATCTTGATATTTAACATATTGCTCAAACCGATCTTTCCAAGCAACGAAATCGGTACCCTTAAGCATTTTTGGAGCCTTAGTTGCTGAACCGGCTTCAACTTCCATTTTTACCAGTTCTGTAATATTTATCGAAGTCATAATCGAAAGAAACACAACTCAAAACACAGGGAAAGTATAAAATAATATTTATTATTCTGAACAGTGCCCAGTAGGCGAAGTTATACTTAACTTCGCTTAAGCTTAACTTCGCTTGTTTTCAACTTCGCTGAAACTTAACTTCGCTTGCATCCTAACTTCGCTTAATGTATAACTTCACTTAAAATCAACTTCGCTGGATTGTTAACTTCGCTTAACCTTATAACTTCGCCTAAACCCTATGAACAGTGACGGCAACTTCGCCTGATGAACACAAGGTTTTTTTAGGTTTGAATTTTGCGTATTGCGAGGTATGCGAAGGTGTAATGGGTTATTTTTGATGGTGGGAGATGGGTAGGACACAAAAACTCGGTATTTCTACACTCGTGTGATAATCCCGAACCACACAATCACGAGAAAAAGCTCTGATACCAGTTGTAGGTTCCCAGCCGGATCTACACGGAAGTTTCTCGTACTACGTAAGTGCGGAATCCCTACGTAAGACGATACGAGCGTAAGATGTAAACTACGTTAACACCGAACACGAACACACGTTACAATACTCAAAAGACACGTTGTATTGCAACACTTTAACACGTGACAATCAATCACAATTACACGTTCTGGCCCTTCTCTTACTATACAAGCCGTAACACATGAATATATATGCTACGACAACTTCGCCTAACAGCCTAGGCGAAGTTGTCATTAACTTCGCTTGTCCACAAGTTCGCTTATAACAGGCGAACTTGTGAGACAAGTTATCTAAAACAAAACAAATCAAACTAACACGATTACAGACACAAAACAAAACACTAGATACTGAACTACTGACATCATGCACCAATAAAGATGATGGCTGAACAAGCCAAGTTGTTGGAGACCCTTCGGGCTGAGTCGGCGGCCAAAGACAAGCGTTTGGCAGACCTTAATGCCAGAAACCGTGATCAAGCCTTAGAATGTGCCAAACACAAAATGGAATTTATTCAGGCCAAGGCAGATCAAAAATGGCTGTTGGCGGAGGCTATTCCCAAGGTATGTGTCTCATTCTTATCATAAATATTCCCAGTATTTTTAGAGTTACTTATGTGTAACTGTCTTATCAGGTCATTGCCGATGTACGGGCTAGTGACAAACTTGGGAATTGTGTTGCTATCCTCCTCAAAACTTCAAAGCAAGCTGGTCACTAACTGGGTTTTAAAGAAGGTTATCAGTTTGGTTCCACTTCCAAGCTTCCTGAGGAGTACGTTTTGGCTAGTCAAGATACTGTTGCCATTCTTAAACAGGAATCAAAGGACTTTGATTCTTTGAAATTTCCTTTGGCGGACCAGATATCCGAACTTGCTAACGAAGAGGATAGCATTCAGCGACTAAAGACTCTTCTTGAACTTGATAGAAGTAACGAAGAAGAAGAAGAAGACCATGCTGAAGATGCTGGAGGTAACGATGCGGAACACGAAGATGCCGCGCCATAGATATAATTTTCTTTTTTCTTGTAACTTGATCTTTTGTTGTAATCCCATTTGTGTATTTAAAGAAGTTTTAATTTTGCATCCGTTACACTTTGTTTATTTTGTCATAATATAAGTGTTTAGTAGGATCTTCTTTGTATGCCAATAAAGGATTACGTAATAATACAAGTCTCAAATGACTGAAATGAAAATTTTCATAACGAGGGCATAAGCCGACTTACAAGAAATGAAATTACAAATGTTGTGAACTTCTAGTTAGGCGCGCAGG
This sequence comes from Bidens hawaiensis, assembly GCF_021521415.1. Classification (NCBI taxonomy): domain Eukaryota; kingdom Viridiplantae; phylum Streptophyta; class Magnoliopsida; order Asterales; family Asteraceae; genus Bidens; species Bidens hawaiensis. The sequence continues at coordinate 45,052 of NW_027499641.1, read as the reverse complement.
CCAAAAGATAAACATAATAATGTAGCATTTCCTCAGTTGGGCCCAATTCCAAGTTCTAGGGACCTCTGTCCCGTCCAACCTTTCTAGTTTATAAGAACCTTTAGACAGAACTTTCTGGATTCTATAAGGTCCTTCACATGTAGGGTCCAACTTGCCCGGAGGCTCTTGCCCTGAGGCTTCGTTACTGCGGAAGACATAATCTCCCGCATCGAATTCGCATCTTTGAACCCGCGAGTCATAATACTTTTGCAACTGTCGTTTGTAATTATGCTCGCGGATCGATGCCATTTCCCTCCTTTCCTCGAGGAGGTCGAGGTTCATCCGGAGCTCATGATCGTTATCTTCAATCATAAGGACTCTGGCGGATGGGATACCAATCTCGGCGGGAATCATGGCTTTTGTGCCATATGTTAAACTGAAGGGGGTTTCGGAATTGCTGGAATTCCTTTGAGTGCGGAAGGCCCATAGTACATGGGGCAGTTCGTCCACCAATCCCGTTCGTTTTGTTCCCAGCCTCATTTTGATTCCTTCTTTGATCGTCCGATTTGTTCTTTCGACTTGACCATTCGCTTGCGGGTGGGCTACAGAGGTGAAGATTTGAGAAATGTGTAACTCTTTTAACCATTCTTGCAACCCACTGTCCGCGAATTGTGTCCCGTTGTCACTAACGAGCTCGAGGGGAGGCCGAAACGGCATATGATGAATTCCCACAAGAATTTTTTAACACTCGCAGCTGTTATAGAAGAAACTGGTTTGGCCTCCACCCATTCTGTAAAGTAGTCGATGGATACTATCAGGAACTTGATACGTCCGGGGGCTTCAGGGAAAGGTCCCATTATGTCAACTGACTATTTCTGGAATGGCCAAGCTGAAGTGACTGGGACTAACTCGTTTTTTGGTCGAAGCGTGTTAGGAGCATGGCGTTGACATGAATCACACTTTCTGATTTCATGTACAGCATCCATATGCATCCCCGACCAGTAATACTCGACATTCATTATCTTTGCTACAACCATCCGCGGACCCGCGTGAAGACCACAAATGCCTTCATGAACCTCTCTGATTAAGTAATTCGCGTCCTCGGCATCCACACATCGAAGTAGTGGTCCGAGGAAAAAACGTCGGTACAAAATACCATCAAGAATCTGATAGTTCAAGGCTTTGTGCTTTATATTTCGGGCCGCTGCTTTTCCTTCCGGAAGTGCTCCAGATGACAAGTATGCCATAATGAGTGTCATCCAGGATTCTACTCCTGTTTTGAATCACTAAAACCTGATGTTGTGGAACAGACGGGCGATCTAATACTTCAATGAAGATGTCCTTGGCGAAATGTTCGAAGTTCGTTGAAGCCAATTTACTGAGAGCATCCGTTGATTTGTTTTCACTTCTCTTTATATGAATAACTTTGCAAGAAGAGAACTAAAGCATCAAATCCTTTGCCTGTGACACATATGAAGCCATGATATCGTTTTTTGCTTCGTATGTACCATTGATCTGTCCCGCAATCAACATGGAATCCACCCGGGCTTCTAAATGTTTAACCCCGAGCTTTTTGGCTATCCGCAAGCCTGCCAAGAAAGCTTCATATTCTGCCCCGTTGTTGGTACTTTTGAAGTCCAGCCTTTTGGCATATGTAAACTCATGGCCTTCGGGATTGACCAGCCTGAGGCCTGCGCTACATCCCTCATTGCTTGAAGCTCCATCAGTGAATAAGGACCAAATTTGTCCTAATTCCGGAGGGGTTGTTGCTCGATTAAACATTCTTTTTCTTTGTGATGCGGAACTTCTGTCACGAAGTCCGCCAACACCTGCCCTTTGATTGCTGGCCTAGGTTTGTATTCTATTGCATGTTCACCTAGTTCGATGGCCCATTTGGCCAGTCGGCCAGATAATTCGGGCTTACTGAGAACATTTTTGAGCTTGTATCCGGTGAAAACATTGATGGGGTGCCCTTGAAAGTATCTGTGGAGGCGTCGGGCAGCATAGACCAGTGCTAAAACAAGTTTTTCAAGCATGGGGTATCTTGTTTCCGGGTCCGATAATGTTCTGCTGATGTACTAGATCGGTGTTTGAATATTCTTTCGATCTGTCAGGAGGACGGCCTCAATGGCGATGCCTGACGCTGATAGGTATAACGTTAAATGTTCCCCCGCACAGGGTGCTGTTAACGTGGGCAGCTCTATCAAACATTTTTTAACCTCCAAAAAAGCTTGTTCTGCTTCCGCAGTCCAATTGAAATGTGCTTTCTTAAGGCAATTTCTTAGTGTTGAGATAAATGGGTGAGATTTGGCTGCATGGTTTGCCAAGAATCTATTCAAAGCAACCAAACGCCCATTGAGTGTCTGAACTTCCTTGAGGGAGGAAGGGGAAGGCATACGGGCTATAGCTTGAACTTTGTCTGGATTAGCTTTGAAGCCCGCATCCGTGACAATCACTCCCAGAAATTTTCCCTCTTCCATTCCGAATGTACACTTGGCTGGATTTAGCTTCATGTTAATACCTTTCAATGTTTCGAAAGTCTCTTCAATATCTCTTAGCATCTGATCTTCCTCAACACTTTTGATTACAAGATCGTCCATATACACCTCTAAGTTTCGACCAATTTGTCCTTTAAATGTTGTGTCCATCAATCGTTGATACGTGGCTCCCGCATTTTTTAGTCCGAAAGGCATCATTTTGTAACAAAAGGTGCCTTGATCGGTACGAAATGCTGTTTTGTCCTCATCACCCGCTGTCATGCGGATCTGATGGTAGCCTTTGTAAGCATCCAAGAAGCACTTGAATTTGAATGGTGCCACAACATCAACTTTGAGATCTATTTCAGGTAAAGGATAACAATCCTTGGGACATGCTTTATTTAGGTCCTTGAAATCGATACACATTCGCCATGCCCCATTGCTTTTGGGGACGATAACTGGGTTGGCGACCCAAGTTTGGTAACGAATTGGACGAATGATTCCTGCCTGCTTGGTTTGGAATCTTGCTTGGTTTTGAACTCTCGGTTGCAAAACAGTGCCTGTTAACATGAATTATTGCGATGCCAGTACAAGTTGGGACTCCTACTGCACCGTGTGTTGTGGACGGATGAGCATTGAAATCACCAATCGCTTCTCGTCCAAGGATAATATCATGTCTTGATGTTGCTGACAAAACCAGAAATTCGACCTCCTCGGTCCTCGAATGAATTCCATCACTCAGGGTGACTGTGAATGAAATTACACCCCGCGGATGCATTATTTCTCCTCCAAATCCCGACACTGGAGCGTGGATGGGTTTCAATCTTTCTTTATCTTCTTCGTCAAGCTGATCAAAGCATTGTTCATACATGATATCTGATGTGCTGTCGGTTTCGAAGAAGACGTAATGAGAACGATAGTGTCCGAAGAGAGCAGTGATGATCAGGGGGTTCTTATTGTTCGGGCCTCCTTTAATTCGAGGGAAGATCACTGGTTCATTCTTCCACTCTTCATCATCAGATTTTTTTCTCTTATTCCTTGTATGGAACTCTCCTTGTATCATATGAACATTCAAATATTTAATTTGTTTCTTACTCGGGCCTTGGATGTCCCGAACATGTGTTTTTCCATTGTCTGGTTTTCATTTTTTACCAAGTGTTTGAGTTTTCCAGATTTCACAGCCGTCTCAATTTCATTTTTCAATGTTCTACATTCATTCGTATTATGACCAATGTCGTCATGATACGAACAGTGCTTAGTAGCATCCAAGAATGATCTTCTTGTTAATGGTTGTGACTTTCTAAATTTTATATTCTCTGTGGTGAGAATTTCGGCGGGAGTCTTTGAAAGAGGAGTCCAATTGTTGGGACCTCGTTTTACAGGTCCCGCTTTGTTCTTGTTGCCTATGAGGGATCTTGCGTCAAACGGTTTTGACGCTTCCGCACTTGGCTGAAGTCTTGACCAAATAGGGCCTTTCGCCTGTCTATTAGGTCTCGGATTCTGAAACTCAACTTTAAATTTTTGTTTCATGTTACCATTCCTCAATGTTTTCTCAGTGTTAGCATATAGCTTTGCCTCAGTCATTAGGTCATCCCATTCTTTTGGCATTCCATCTATGCCCGTAAGCGTGCGGACTAAATCGTCACATTTGACGTTTTTGCGGAAGGCACCACGAAGCATGTCTTTACTGATTCCACCGATGTTCAAACTTTCATCATTGAACCTGGTGATAAAATCTTCTATGGACTCGTTATCGCGGCGGACAACATCCAAAATTTCTGATTCGTCTCGCGTATGTTTTTTCTGTTGACTGAAGTGTTGGGAAAATTTTTTCACCAGATCGTCCCAACTAGAAATTTCACCATTGGGTAACTTTTCAAACCATTCTCTTGTTGCCCCTGTTAGTGTCAATGCGAACATATGACACCAATAAGGCAGCGTCCAACCACTAACACCACCTACCGCAATAAAGTTTTGGAGATGATCACTTGGATCAGTCATACCATTATACTTACCCACCGATGTAGGTATCTTAGCATTAACGGGAAAGGGTGCTGTGTCAATACTTGCTATGAACTTTGATTTTTCAGCGAAGGCCGCGGGGCTATATGGTTTAGTAAAGTCTCGTTCCGCATTGCTATGGTATTCGATATGGTGGACTATGTTATGCGGACGGCTGCTTTTTGCCTGAGAACTCATCCTACTGTCTCCGGTATACATACTATAGTCTCCCGGGTGGTAGGATGAATCATAACCGTCAAACTCATCTAAATAAGATGGCATCCGCATATTTATGCGAGGACGAGGACGCAGCCTCGGAAGTTCGCCAAACTCTAGTTCCGTCTGTTGACTGTTACGGGTTTGACTTCCTCGCACTGTTGGTGGAGGAGAAGGAGATCCCCTAGAGGATTACTTGACCCAATCTTTGAAGAAACACAGATCCTCTCCCCAGGTATGGGTCCTGGATCCAATTAGTCCACAGGGTATAATACGATAACTACTACCACGATATGAGTAAAGCTCCCTAAAGTCCAGTGATCGGAACCTGCAAAACAAACACCGTGAGTCTCGTTACAGGAAGGATAAGAGGGGGGTCTTCCTGTAACCACCCTCCGGCGTGAGAATCAGTAACGTTCGTAATGAAGAAAGTACTCAAGTACAAAGACCAAGAGTAGTCGGAATACAGGTGAGTGAATGAATGAATACCTCATATCGTTTGACAAGGTATTTATAGCCGAAGGATGATGGAAGATGATTGGGGCAGCTGTCCTCTTCTAGAAGATCTTAGATAACTGCCTGGACACGTGTCTCTTTGTGATAGGTTGGGCTATACGTCCCATGTGCATGGGTATAACAACCTGGACACGTGTCACCAGCTGATAGGATGGATCGCACCCTGACCATGTGCACGGTTATAACAACCTGGCCACGTGTCTTCTTGTGATAGGTTGGGCTATACGTCCCATGTGCATGGGTATAACAACCTGGACACGTGTCACCAGCTGATAGGATGGATCGCACCCTGACCATGTGCACGGTTATAACAACCTGGCCAGGTGTCCTTTGTTCATTGGTTAGTATGTCACGTATTCCCCGAGTAAGAATCATGAGCCTTTCTTCTAGAAAGTATTTTTATGGTGACAGCTGTCCTACTGGCACTGTCCTCCAGTTATTTATGCGGACATACGTCCTGTCTTGCGGATGACTTTTGAGGACGCCAGGATGCTTCCGCGTGTGTTATGAGAACGTTCCTCCTTAATCGTAACATGCGTGTGGCCCAAGTGTCCTGCAGGTGGTTTATAAGAGGGTTCTCTATGACCCGCGGGTAGTATTTAAGGGTATTTGGGTCTTTTTGGTACTCTACCTCTACAATCTTCATATTAGGTTTTGAGTTTAAGTCCTATCCATGACCAAAAAAAATAATTATAACGAATTCCAGGTTTTGCTAATGGTTTTCTCATTTTGTAATAGGTTTTTTCCTGAAAATGGAAAAAGATGACTTGGTGGTCATTGACCAAATCAACATTAAACTTTACAACAAAATAATTAAAAAATTCCTACGAAGGTTTTTGTAACAAAAAATCTACGGCTGAATTACATAGTTTTTGGTAGTGACATGTCATGATAGGTATATATAATTGGTTCTTTTATATAATATATTTTTGGTAAATACGATAAACATATAGGTCAAAAGACTATTGTAGTATTGTCATGTTGTGGTAAATTATTAAGTCTGGTAGGCTACTGATACATTCCTTAAATATAAATATTCAGGAAAATGATAGTAATTATTTGAAATTACATACGTAGGTAGACACATATGTGCAAAGGATCCGGACCGAAATTATCTAGATATATATACAAACGTACGTGCACAGTGTGTGGACTGAAATTCTCAAGAAGCTTGATTGATGCTGATAGGAAAAAGCTTGACCATCATACCATATTTCATCTGTAGTATAATGGAATCACTTGCACATACCTCATGATCATCCACCAATTCCACATGGTAATGGTAAATGATTGCAGAAGCCACCATTTTCATTTGAATAAAAGCCATTTCCTTACCCAAACATGTCCTAGGCCCTGCATGAAATGCGGTGAACTTGTACGACGGTTCATGCTTTATCCTTCCTCCGTTTGAAATCCATCTTTCCGGCTTAAACTCCATGCAATCTTCTCCCCATATCCCTTCCATTCTTCCCATTGAATAAAAGGAAAGAATTATCCTGGAGTGCTCATCAACGGCATGACCACTTGGGAGTACGTCCCCAGACGATGGGGCTTTGTGCTCAAAAGCAACCGGAGGATATAGCCTTAATGCTTCACATATACCTCCGTGAAGATAGACCAATTCTCCCAACTCCTTTACATTCAAACTTTCCCATTTTCTCCCACCCAAATGTTTCTTGATCTCGTCCCGGATATTCTTCTTTGTTCTCGGGTTTTGGGCGAGGAGATAAAAGAACCAAGAAAGAGCCGTGCTTGTGGTGTCTCTGCCCGCGATCATCAGATTGAGTAGCGTATCTTTTATAAACTTTCTTGAGTCCTCGGGCGTCCCTCTCTGTCCTTCAAAACCTCTCATCAATGAAGTTAATAACCCGAACTTGTCTTCCTCCTTTTGCTCGTCTTTTCGATCCAAACACTTGTATATAAACTCATCAAACACCTTCCAAGCATCACTCAACTTCTTCTCCTTTCCCAACCTAAATCTCTTTTGCATCTTCCAAACTCTTTCAGGCAACACATGTCTCCAGAGAAGAGCTTCTTCAGCATCCGTCAAAGCCTTCTCGCATGGAACAAAGGGTAAATCGATGGACAAGCTTTCAGGATCATAATCCAAAAGCAATACACAAATAGTATCAAAACTAAACCTCTGAAATAATTCTTGCAAATCCGTCTCTTTATGTTTGGAGGACACAAAGTTAAGTAGAGGAAGAAGGGCTTTTTCGACTTTGCTCTTGATGTTTGTTTCAAGTAGAGTTAGAAACTCGGGGTGTTTAAGTAGAGACATAGTTGTTTTCCTGTGGACTTCCCATAACTCATCATTGGAGTTAAAGATGCCGTCTCCAAGGATATCAAACATGCTACGGAATTTGGGGCCTTTGGGATAGTTGTGGAAGTTCTTACTCAACATGTGGTGAATGTTGGCTGGGTCAGAGGTGACAAGCATGTCAATATTGGCAAACCAAGGATCTTTGATCATGAGAGTACTATTACTAAGTGTAAGAATGTCGGTGGCAAAATCATGGATACGGTGGATGTTTAGGAGGATATCTAGTGTCATGCCAACAAATGGCCAATTTGTAACGGGAAGGCGCCTTCTACAGTAAACAAACACGAAAACGGAAATAAAAAAGATGATTGAAAGGAGAATCATATCGGAGGAGTGGATGGAAGCCATGGGATGTGTGGGTACTTGTAATAGTATTCTGTTTTCTTGTGTTTATAATTGATGGATTGCATACAAAATGAGCCGCATTCATGGGGGCCATGAAAATTGGGCCATTTGCTGCTGTCCCATCCAATAATTTTAGTATTTGCCTTTCTCCTATCATTTTATCATATCTATAGGGGCTTGTTCAACGTTTCTTTAACGCCTAAAACTAAATAAAATATTGAAAAGTTATATTTAATGCAAGTTTTAGAGGTATAAATCGGGTAAGACTCACTTAACTTGACCCATATCAGACTCGGTTATTTACGATATGGTCGGTTTCTGGGTCATAAAAGTGCCACTAAACGGGTCCAGGTCAGGTCTCACAGGTCTAACCATTTTCTCTTACATAAACCGGGTATGATTCGTGAAACTGGAACCCATCAGAGCCGGTTATTTACAATGGGGTTGGGTTCTGAGAATACCATTAAACCGGTCCTGGCGGGTCTCACAGGTCTGACCTGTTTGGACACCCCTAATAGACGCTCCTCCTTTACTTGAGATTGGAATTGGTAAGAATAAACTAAAAAGGTTTATAGTTAGCGGAGTTAATTTTGTTTTAAATAAAATTTATTTTATCACCCAAAAATGATTAACTGTTTAATTAAATACTTGTTATCAAGAATTATGAATGACAATCATGGACATGAGACATTCTTCCATAGCTAATTGCCAAACTGTAAGTCGCTAATAAAACAAGAGCGCGCCTTCAAAACCTATAATACATTAAGGGCCCGTTCGTTTTACGTAATGGAATGGAATTGAAATTAGAATTTGCATAGGATTTGGAATTTGAAGGAATTGGATTTGGAATCTGAACATTACAAAAGGAATTAGAATTTGGGGGAATTGAAATCCAAATACATCTTAATGTGTTCGTTTGACAAATGAATAGGAATCAAGGAGATTTTTTTTAACAATGATAACGGCGAAAACATTTTAGTTTTTTTTAGATTTTTTGTTTTTTATTTATATTTTGCGATATAATTTTTTATTATTTTTTTTGAATTTTTTTATGGGTTTTCTATTAAGATCAAAAACCCCTCAAAAAAATATTCAAAATAATAATAAAATATTCATAACTCAAAATATAAATTTAAAACAAAAAAAGTAAAAAAAAAACTAAAATATTTTATTCGTTGTCCTCGTTAAAAAACAAAAATCGAGATAAGATTCCAACGTATTTCCTTGAATTTCTCCACATTTTGGAAGGGTTTGAAATCGCTGTATTTGAAGGAATTGAATTCCAATTCCAATTCTTTGAACCGAACACACCAAAATGGAATTAAGATTCCAATTTCAACTAAACGAACATGCCATGTCATGGGATTTTAATTCTAGTTCCTTTGAATTCTCACGAATTTTGTGAAACGAACACGTCCTTATCATATTTGGAGACTTTAAAAAACTGGACAGCTAAAGTGTTAGCTGACACATGACTAGACCGTGCATATATAGTAATTATTTTTGCATTTTTCGCATTTTTTACGTAATTAATTTAATAACTGCACAAAAAATTTACACATCTCTTATTTAATCTCAAAGATATCTATCTAATCTACAGGTTATGCGTTATTAATGGGGTCCAAATTTGACAAGTTAGTCAATCGGGTGTGCTAACTATCATGATATGTCGGTGTAGTCAGGATTATATACATAGTTACACACATGTATTCTAATTTACATTTGCTTGTTATCAACATTTGTTTTAATAAAAGCATTTTCCTTTTATTCTTAATCTCTGCATATAATTGCATATACAATATATATATATAGATGATTGATTGGTCTTTGATTTGTGTTCTTGATATCTAACTTACAAAAATATGAAATTATAGGGTCTGTTTGGTACATGGTAATGGAATGAAGGAGGAATGGAATGAAGTAAGGAATGGAATAGAGGAGAGAATGAAATGAATCACTACCATTCAATTGTTATGTTTGGTTACCATGTGGGATTGAAATGAATCATTTTCATATGTTTGGTATATGGAAACATTGAAAAATTGAAATATTTTTTTAAATGAAACAAATACTCCGTTAGAAAATATTTTTTCTACCAATTTACAACATTTTCCAATTGTAATTTATAATAAATTTGTATCATGAAAATATATATATATTTAGCTAATAAAATTTTAAATTGATTCAAAATTCTGAACTAAAATAAATTTGAAATTATTCAAATCAACTTTTGATTTTAGTCAATTCATTGTTTAGATGATAGAAAATCACAACTATTGAAATGAATTGTTTAGTTTAATCGTATATGTTTTTGGTTTTACAAGAAAATATAATGAATTGAAAATAATTGCTAAATTAGAGGAGTCAAAATGAAGAAACCAAAAATAGAATAGCATGAAATCAAAATGAAAGAAGGGGGTGTGGGAGGAATGAAATAGAATGAATGACATTTGTTTTGTAATGGATGATTTCTTTTCATTCTTCAACCAAACATATTAATTTCATTCCCTTTGAATGGACTATTCTATTCCTTCTCTCATTACCACATACCAAACACTATCTAAGTGTTAAACGGAACCGTATACCTGACGATAATAATCCATATACAATTAACAATCCTAAATGAAATTGTATGTATGATTTACTATACTAATTCATATACTCGGACATGTCAACAACACCTCACAACTTCTTTAATGCTTTTTTTTCTTGTTTAGTGACGTGCAAAACTATCCTACTTTACATTAAACTATACCGTGGATATTGATAAATACTATTGATGAGCTCTGTACCTACCAGTATTGGTATCGAAATATTCGTTTCGGTACTAGGATAGTACCGGTACCGAAGGTAAAAATTCGAGAATTACCGGTACCGTACCGTACCGATCCCGAAACTCAAAACTTTGGTACCAATCAATACTGGTACCGAATTTACTCATCCCTAATAAATATTGATGTTGGAGAAGCAAGATTAAAACGATGGAGAGGTAGAGTGTTGCTAAGGCTAGTCATTAAACCATTGTTTTCAAAGAAGGGCCAAATTAAATTGTCGGACCTAAACCAAGCATGAGTTGATGAGCCGTGTCACACCCCAACCTACGGCGGAAATGTCGGGGCGTAAACTGATTGCTCACAACTTTTCAAAGGTTACTATCATGCAACATTATTTAAATGACAATATATATTAATTAAATTAAGTTTTCAAATAAATCAAATACAAACAAATACGTAATCCATAATCATACAACAATACAATTTATATCACAAATGATCTTGATTAATAATTTTCTAACTTAAATTCTTCACCAAGTCTTCACCAACCTGCATTAAATTTCTAAGATAACCTGCATATGCGTATAAAATAGAATTTTGTCAACAACACATGTTGAGTGAGCAACACACCCGTTTAAATGTACATATAGTATATATAAAAATAAGTAATTGCAACAAGTCATATGAAAATAACAAATTAACCAAATAAGCAATATAACTGAGATGTCGAGAAGAACAAAGGCTATAATGACTAGTGTATGATCATACTATTCTGAGTATGCTGGACCTCTCCGAATGCGGAAGCATATAAGCAAATAAGCACATAAACAAATAAGGTATAAGTTGTTAACACATAAGACAATAGTTTCAGTTTTGAGTATAAGTGTATATAAGAAATATAATTTACGCATATGTCCCCAAAACGTGAGAAAACTAGTAAAAAGAGGGGAATGTGGTACTCACCTGATCGGATGAACGAAAATAAGTGATGATGTGAGAAAGATAAACCCTTCGGGATATACCGTCAAGGATTCCTAGTTAAATCACGATAATATGAATAAATTAATAATGAGACAACGCGCATAATGAATTAAAGTTCCGATGTAATTCGAGTATTGTTTGGGATTATGATGTTTATTAATTAGTCGATGGATTTCTATTATAATGGATATAGCGGAAACATTATTATTAACTTAAGTAAATAAATATGAGTTAAATAATATAAAATCAATTACTTACATAATTTTAAAGAATTAAGATATACGATACGCTTAAAATAATATATAGATCTAAATTAATAAATAAGTAAATATATAAATTAAATAATTTGATTTAATATAAAATAAGATATACTTTTAATTATTTGAATAAATAAAATACTAATTTATAAATAAATAGATACTCATAATAATAATGTTGAAATTATTTAATATAATATGTAGTAAAATGTAAATAAATATTTTGTTTAAATCTTTTCAGGAGAATCTATTCATTACGTTTAGTAGATATACACATATATATATAAGTTTATAAATGTGTTCAACGACAGGAATCCTCAACGGTGATGTCGGGTTTAAATAAGTTAAAGTTTATTAATAATATATATTTACAATCCTTACATCTATATAGATATATAGAAATATATATAAATATACACACACAAATACTTTGTATGAGATTGTTTGACAAGGAAACGTTAATATGAATGTCGGGTTATAAAAATAATGTTTATCTTCTATTTAATATTAATTCTGATTAGTTTATAAATTATTGAGAAAATTACTGTTTTCGTCCCTGTGGTTGCAGGGCGGGGTCACATTCAGTCCCCGAAAAAAAATTGAATTGGTTGAATCCCTATGGTACCAAAAGTGACCCGAACGAGTGCTTTCCGTTATCTTTCTGTTAACAACACTTTTAAAATGAGGGGAAATGTAGTCTTTTCAACATATAACACAAAAATAATATATATTTAAAAATGAAAAAGTAGATCCATTTTACATCTAGTAGAACCTAAACGGAATTCCGGTTACCCTTGGCTTTTGGGCGACACATCTAGCAAAGGCATAACTGTCATGAAAGTTTAGAACCAGTAATCTTCACTCCTTCAACCGGTGACCACTTTCAAACCAGAACAAAACCGACCTTGGTGGTGGTTGTCGGTTCCAGATCTGAACCGGAAATCCAACCGTTGTATGGTGGCGAAAACAAACAGAGTATGGTGACCTTCTGTGACAGCGAACGTAGTATGGTGGCAACATAAGTAACAGCGGCGGCTAGGGTTCCGCCTTGCTCTCCGGTTCAGATGACGGTTTTCCGAGAAAGAAGCAGCAACGACGATGACTAAACTAAGGTTCCGCCCATAACCAGGTTCCGGCGAGTAACCTCGATTCACAGGTGGCGTATGGTGAAGCTCCATGCTCTGATGACGGGGGAGGAGGTGATGGAACCCTAACTTCTCATCAATTTTTCTATTTTATCTTTAATTGATGGAGATGGAAAATAAGTTGGTACTTGGTAGTGGCTTGTGGTGGACTGGTGGCACTGGCAACATGTGTTATGGTTAATTTTATGGAGATGGGAGATAGTTGGTAACTTTATTATTCTAATTATTATTGTAATATTATTTTTGTGTTATACGTTGAAAAGACTACATTGCCCTTCATTTTAAAAGTGTTATTAACAGAAAGATAACGGAAAGGACTCATTTGGGTCACTTTTGGTACCATAGGGATTCAACCAGTTCAAATTTTTTAGGGACTCAATATGACTCCATCCTGCAACCACAGGGACGAAAACAGTAATTTTCTCTAAATTATTTAAATTAATTAAACACACTTAAAAATAACAGAAACAAAAACCAGTGCTGCAGGGCTCGAACCCGGGTGGACCACGGTTCACTAGGTTAACGAACACGCACTACCAACTGTGCTACCAAGAAAGTTAGTTTAAACCCAAGAAGAATATTATATAAACAAACTGCGAAATACCCAGGATATACTATGAACCCTAATTTCCTAATCGATCGATTCGTTATGTTTAAGTTTAATTAACATTAGGGCTATTGATGAGGTGGTCAAGAGGAACAGGATAATATAAATAATTACATCGTATGAAGCTAAATTGATGGTTTAACTGCCCGTTAAGTTGCCGGCCAAGAAGGGGTTATGAACGCAGATCAACAGCACACATAATCCAATTCGTTAAGGGGGGTAATGTTGGCGATGAGTTAGAGATACAAACTGGAAATTTAATTGCATTACTATAATCGTTTAAGTGTATATCAAGAATCAACTATTGTTGTCTTAGGTCAAACATGGTAAATGAATCGTTGAGATCGAATTTACTCAATTAGATTGTCGGTTGAGCCGAAATAGACAGGTATAATGAAATCCTTGATCCAATTTCCATAAAAACTACGTAAATTAAGGTCCAAGACATCCCATATTGTCACACCCCCGTCTAGGGCCTAGGAGCGTGACTCAATAGTTGGTTCGTAATTGTAAATAAATCAGAGTTGCATTTAGTTGCGGAAGACTTATAAAACTTTAAGGATCGAAAGTGTAACTTTATATATATAATCAAAAGACGGGATTGTAAAATACCCGTTTAAGTTATTACAAAATATTTATGTGAAACAACCATATTAAGTTATTACAAAATAATCCGAGCCATCGGATATTAGTAGCACTTCGACACTCCAAGTGCTAAACTTGTTCACCTGCAAAATGTAAGAAACTACGTCAGCAACGAATGCTGGTGAACACGCTGACGCAAAAATAACTCTTTTACTTTATTACCCCTCGAGACTACGCCTGTCTTGGCCCAACTTGGCTTAGGAATAACAAAGTCAAATAACACATTATAAACTAGAGCCTCTACACTAGGTCACCTCACAAACACCGCAGCGTTCGACTTTATTAAGTACCCTTAAATATACACATACGGTTGTACTCCCTGCAGGAGAGCGTCCTACGACCAAGGGTGGTGCGATCATGCCCATACATCGCATAATACCACCTATGTAAGGATCCAGACATATGTATACCACAGCCTGAGGGCTAGGTTTATACCCATAGTTATAACGGTTTTAGGAACACATAGTTCCTTGTAAACAATTTCATATAACAAGTTGACTCTTTTGAAAACAAGTTTAAAAGTTTGGGGGCGTATTCACCTTATCTCTTTAGGATCGGCTTCACTCACCGTCCAAGGGTATTTCCCTTTCTTTATCTCGAACCTATAGTTACGAGTATAAATATTTGTTAGTCGGATACACGATCCGGCTTAAGACCTTTAGTCTTATATCTCAATCCTCGATTGAACCTTAAGTTCAATTCTTATTTACTTGAAAACCTCTTGTTTAAAAGTAAATTATAAACCTTTAGTTTATATTCAAAACCTGACGTTTCTTCTTCTCCAAGAAACGTAATCTTTTTCTTTTATTATTAAAGAATACTCTTTATTCTTTAAATAATATTTTCATAACAAAGAATATACACATATATACTTACACACATATATATGTTATCACATATTCAACATTCAATCTTTCATTCATTTCTTTGTTATGTTTTCTTTTCTTTTATCGAGGCATCGAGTATAACCTCGACTTAAGGCTTAATCCTTGAATATAATATTCAATTATATTGAATTCATTATTACGCCTAACCTCGTTGGCGTTTAGAAATCCTAGGGACTTGAGCAGCACTCCGACGCTGCTTTACTTCTCGATCGTCAAACGAATACACCAAACTTCAATACTCGTTGACACGCGTATCGATACTCATTGTTATTTCAACAACACCTTCTTGGTATGTGAGTGGAGGGTGACACAACTTCTAAAGGAAACGTCGATTACACAAACGTGATATTCGAGGCACGCTTATCGAGGAAATCGTTTATATTATTATTGGATTTCTAGTGAGAGAGTAGAGAGAGGTGAGAACTGTGTTTGGATGAGTGAAAATGAGCAGCCCTTGGCCGCTATTTATAGACCAATTCTGGTGTCCCATCGCGTACCGCGCCCAGCTCTTCAGCACGCCCGTCGCGTACCGCGACGTAGGCTTGTTGAGTCAATATGCACCGCGCCACGTGGCGACACGTGGCAGCAGTGTTGCCACGTGGTAACACGTGGCAGCACATAGTGCCACTGTGTGCCACGTGGCACACGTGTCACAACCTGTCAGACATCCTATCGCGTACCCCGATGGGTGTCTCTTTTGACCCGGCGCGTACCGCTATGGGTCAAGAAAATAGAATTTTCAATTTAAACTCTCAAGTTTGGATTTTGGCAAATCTTAGTCCCTAGACTTTGGAAAGTTGATACTTTGAACTCGAAATTTTCATGGTGTTACATCCTCCCCACCTTGAAACAAATCTCGTCCTCGAGATTGCTTTATTTAAACAAGTGTGGGTATTTTCTTTTCATTTCCGATTCGAGTTCCCAAGTATATTTGGGCCCTCTACTCGAGTCCCATTTAACTTTCACAATTTTCAAAGTTTTTCTTTTTAACTTCTTTGTTTTTGAATCTTCAATTTGTATTGGACATTCTATGAACTTTAAGTTTTCGTTTATTTCTACTTTTTTTAATGGCATAGCCAAAGATTCATCGGTCAAACACTTACGCAGATTCGAAACATGGAATACATCATGTATTCCTTGCATTTCCTCGGGCAATCGCAAATGGTATGCAACATTGCCGATTCGTTCGAGTACCTCAAAAGGTCCAACGAATCGAGGACTCAATTTTTCTTTCTTACCGAAGAGAACGACGCCTTTCCAAGGCGAGACTTTCAATAATACTTTGTCACCGACATTGAATTCTAATGGCTTATGACGGACATCGGCGTAACTCTTTTGACGATCACGCGCCGTCTTAAGTCGTTCTCGAATTTGGAGAATCTTGTCGGTTGTTTCTTGGACTATCTCGGGTCCAGACAATTGATTATCTCCGGTTTCAGACCAACACACCGGCGTTCTACACTTTCTTCCAAACAACGCCTCGAATGGTGCGGCTTGAATACTTGCGTGATAACTATTGTTATACGAAAATTCCATTAGGGGTGAGTGGTCGTCCCAACTCCCGCCTAAATCTATCACACAAGCGCGGAGCATATCTTCCAACATTTGAATCGTCCTTTCGCTTTGCCTGTCAGTTTGCGGATGATAGGCAATACTAAGATTCAATTTCGTACCAAGAGCTTGTTGGAAGCTTTTCCAGAAATGAGACGTAAAACGACTGTCTCGATAAGATATTATAGACAGCGGTACTCCATGCAAAGCGATAATGGTGTTTACATAGATACGCACTAGTCTATCCATAGAGTACGACTCATTGATGGGTATAAAGTGTGCGGATTTCGTCAATCGATCCACAATCACCCAAATAGCATTGTGTTGTCGAGTCGTCTTCGGGAGTTTGGTAATGAAGTCCATAGTAATTAACTCCCACTTCCAAACAGGAAGTTCGGGTTGCTGAAGCAATCCCGAAGGCTTTTGATGTTCAGCCTTGACTTTCAAACATGTCAAACATTTCGCAATATGTGAAGCGACATCCCTTTTCATTCCATTCCACCAATAATTCTCCTTGAGATTATGGTACATTTTGTCATTTCCGGGATGCATCATGTATTTCGACTTATGAGCTTCGCTCAAGATTTTCTCACGCAAACCTCCAACGATTGGTACCCAGATCCTATTACCGAGTCTAAGGATACCATAGTTACCTTTGACTAATGATTCAATGGTGCCGTTGCGTTTTTCATCGGAGATTTGGTTTTCATTGATTGCTTGAGCTTGAGCAGATTTAATTTGTTCGAAAAGATCAATTTGAAGTTCTAAGCGCAACGATCGGACTCTTTTAGGCTTTTCATGCTCCTTACGACTTAAGGCATCTGCCACAATGTTGGCTTTGCCTTCATGGTAAACAATTTCACAATCATAGTCATTGAGCGTTTCCATCCATCGCCGTTGGCGCATGTTCAACTCTTTTTGATCAAAGATATGCTTCAAACTCTTATAATCAGTGTACACAGTGAATCTTACTCCATAGAGATAGTGCCTCCATATCTTAAGTGCAAAGATTATGGCACCTAACTATAGATCACGAGTCGTATAGTTCTTTTCGTGTACTTTGAGTTGACGAGAGGCGTAGGCGATTACTTTCTAGTGTTGCATTAGTACACATCCCAAACCCGAGTGAGATGCGTCACTAAAGACTACAAAATTCTCAGTACCTTCTGGCAAAGCCAAGATAGGTGCTTGGGTGAGTTTTTGTTTAAGTATATCAAACGCCTCTTGTTGCTTCGTTCCCCATTCATATTTGATATTTTTACGAGTTAAGGAAGTTAAGGGAACGACGATTCGAGAAAAGTTCTCGATGAACCTACGGTAATACCCGGCCAAACCTAAGAAACTTTGGATTTCAGTTGGCGACTTAGGTACCTCCCACTTAGAGATAGCTTCAATCTTAGCGGGGTCCACTTGAATACCGTTAACGTTAATGACGTGACCAAGAAATTGCACTTCGTGTAACCAGAACTCGCATTTCGAGAACTTAGCGTACAACTTCTCGGTTCTAAGAATTTCAAGCAATGTTCGAAGATGAATTTCATGATCAGCCTAAGACTTAGAGTAAATAAGTATGTCGTCGATGAATACGATAACAAATTTATCCAAGTACGGCTTGCAAATATGGTTCATCATGTCCATGAACGCAGCTGGGGCATTAGTGAGTCCAAACGGCATGACCGTGAACTCATTATGTCCATACCTTGTTCGAAACGCGGTCTTTGGAATGTCTTCGGATTGAACTTTGAGTTGGTGATAGCCAGAACGAAGATCAATTTTAGAAAAGAAGCTAGCACCTTGAAGTTGATCGAAAAGGTCATCAATACGAGGGAGTGGATATCGGTTTTTGATTGTGACTTTGTTCAACGCACGATAATCAATACACATCCTCATGGAACCATCCTTCTTCTTGACAAACAGAATTGGCGCTCCCCAAGGCGACGAACTTGGTCGAATAAAATCTTTCTCTAAAAGCACATCGAGCTGTTTCTTCAACTCTTTCATTTCAGTAGGCGCTAAACGATACGGAGCTTTGGCGATCGGAGCAGTACCAGGAATAAGATCAATACTAAACCCTACTTCACGATTGTGAGGGATTCCGGGAAGTTCATCAGGAAAGACGTTAGAAAAGTCAAAAACGATAGGAACGTCTTTGATTTCTTTTGGCTTTGATTCTTCAGTGACGTAGGCCATGAATGCGAGGCATCATTGGTTTAAACATTTGTTAGCTCTAATCATAGAGATTATGCTAACTTGGCTAGCGTCTTTGTCCCCTTCAATTCGAATTGTTCGTTTATCGGGGGCTTGAAGTTCAATGGTTTTGCTATTGCAGATGATACGTGCATGGTTATCGGATAACCAGTCCATACCAAGTACAATATCAAAACCAGCCAAACTCATAGGCAATAAACAGATAGGCAGAATATAACCAGCTAAAAGAATTTTTCCGTTTTCAAGGGCTTCGGAGATCTTAGCGATTTCGCCACTAGCAGTCTCGACGCTTAGAGTTTTATTTAATTTTTTTAATGGTTCGTTTAATAGACTACAGAAATTATAATCTATAAAACTTAAATTCGCACTTGAATCAAATAAAACTCTAGCATAGGTGTCGTTGACTAGAAACGTACCGGTTATGGTTTCCGGTACATCAGCGGCCCTTTTTGTGTCGAGTACGAAGACTCGAGTGTTTCCCTTTTTGTTCTGGCCACTTCCACCTTCACCACCAGTAGCAGGCTTGTTCTTTGGGCACTCAAAACTCAGATGGCCCATCTCCTTGCAATTAAAGCAAGTCATCTTCTTCTTCTAACAATTAGCAGCATCATGTCCCATACGATTACAGGACTCACAGACTTTAGGAGACGGGGTGAAATTGCATCGGCCCTTATGGTATCTCCTACAAGTTTTTCACGGCGTAGAGTTGTTTTGGTTTACGCCCTTGCCTCTAAAGTTGGAACTTCCACCAGTCCTTCCTTGAGCAGTCGTTGGAGTCACCTTCTTGTCCTCTTCCTTGTTGCGGACCATGCCGCCCATCATATAACCGGCCAACTCCATAGCAGAGTCAGCGGTTTGAGGTAGGTGAGACTCACCATGTCGTGGATTTCCCGCGACAATCCCCATATGTATCGAGTGACTTTGCTGGACTCAGGGTTAACCAGCTGGGGAACTAGGTGACAGTATTCAAAGAATTTGGTATTGTATTCTCGAAGGTTTGTCCCTACGACCTTATGGTTAAGGAACTTGGTTTGAATCTGATCAGTCTCATGCATAGGACAAAACTTCGCCATTACCATGGCCTTAAACTCATCCCAACTCAGACTATACATTTTGTCTCTTCCCTTGCTCATCAACAGAGCATTCCACCATTCGTGTGCTTCACCCTTAAACATGAGTGCGAAGTATTGAATTTTCTCCTCCTTGGAACACTTGCTTGTGATAACAAGAGTTTCCATCTCCTCGAGCCACCTCACAGTTGTGATGGCTCCTTTGTCACCATGGAATTCCTTCGATCCATAGTACTTAAAATCTTTGAATGTAAAACCACTAATCTTGAGTTTCTTGAACTCACGTCTAATTCCTCCATCGGCATTAGACTCATGAGCACTCTCTTCAACACGAGATGGGTTTGGATGAGATTTTCCAGATTTTCAAGAGGGATGAACAGAAGGATTAACACTTCGAGAATGTCTAGATTGTCTAGATTGAGATTTAAACGCAGATTCTTCCCTAACCGCATCTTTAATCATTTTTTGGATTCTATTCATGTATTTCTCATAAATTTCTTCCTCTCTCTCGTTCTCAGGACCTTTCCCTTTATCTCTCATTACGAGCATTCTCGTTATTATTGCTTTGTTCAGACATTTTCTCTTAATATGTTTTTTAACTGAAATTTAGCAATTTCTCATATTAAACACACATTTTATTTCATATATACATATCACAAAAGGATATGTAGATTTCATATTACACATAAGTATATATATCGTTCTAACGATATATATAACTGGTCCTATCATTACAAGAGAACGTTTCAAACGTTCTTTATTTATTCGTACTTATATTACACACAGTCTTCATATGGCCACCATCTTCAGTTCTTCAAGAACTTCTTCACAACCTTCGATATCTTGTTGCATTTACGAAGGATTGTTTCTCCGACTTTCTTCTTTTTCTTCTCCTCTTCGTCTACCTTCTTTCTCCATTCATCGGTCTCGTGTAATGCGCGATCCAGGTGTGCTTCATATGACTCTGGGATTATGTTGGGGTATCCATACTGCGGAGGTGGGTCACGGTAACCCAACGTCACCATCTCGTAATGGTTCCTCGGTTCTGGATACGGAACATAATCCATGGTGGATGAAAGGTAGAGGTAGGTCTTGGCAGCTTGATTCTGCTCACGATCTCATCGGCTTGCTCTTGGATTGAAGGAATTTCTCCTTGAAATGGTGGGAAGCTTGACGAAGCTTGGTTCCTTAGTTTCTCAAGGTTTTGAACATACGGATCAATGGAACCATAGCTTGGTTGGTGGGAAGTGAGTGATCCATCCATTGGGCTTGCCATTTCGTTGGAATTCTCAGGATGCTCTTCTTCTGATTCTTCCTCAATCTCTTCCTCATGGTCCTCTTCTTCGGATTCCTCTTCTTTTTCTGGTTCCTCTTCTTCGGGTTCATCTTCCTCCATGGGTTGTGTGGTTTCATCGTTTATTGAGATCATCTTGAAAGTCTCAGTGGGCATCATTTCCCTCATCTTGGGTCTACGGGATGGCCCTTCATTATTGGTTGGTTGGGAATTGACTTCATTGAGAGTGGAGCTTTCGGCATGCTACTCCTGTTGTTCAGAGAGGTATTTCATCCATTCGGAGGATGGTTGAGAGTTCGGTAGGTATCCGGCTAGATAGCATTGTGGTGTCTTTGAGTGTTGGTAAGTGAAGATCTCTGTTGGATGGTATGTCGGTACTTCGGAAGGTTGATACATCGGTAATGTCGGTGGGTGGTAGCTTGAATGTCTTGGTGGCTCCATTCCTTGTTTTGGTGGACTATCGGGAACATCTATTGGGTAGTGTCGACTTCCGGGGTAGTACACGGGTTTGTACAAGTCGTGTTCCACATCTTGGTTGAAGTATGCTTCATAGTAACCATCGCTCATGTTGTCTTCGGGGTAAGGTTTGGCTATTACGGCCTCCTTTGCCTTGCGCAAATAGTTTTCGATGTGAGCTTTAAACGACATCTATTATTACGGGTGGTTTAGAATGTAGAGTGAGAAAGAAAGGTTACCAGCCTATCTTATCTCTAAAACACATAATCATTTATTTCCTAAACTTGGATCGAAACTTGGGTATTGTTTTATGATACCCAATTCGCTAAAATCGATGGCTCTGATACCAACCTGTCACACCCCCGTCTAGGGCCTAGGAGCGTGACTCAATAGTTGGTTCGTAATTGTAAATAAATTAGAGTTGCATTTAGTTGCGGAAGACTTATAAAACTTTAAGGATCGAAAGTGTAACTTTATATATATAATCAAAAGACGGGATTATAAAATACCCGTTTAAGTTATTACAAAATATTTATGTGTTTATGATTACAAACCACCATATTAAGTTATTACAAAATAATCCGAGCCATCGGATATTAGTAGCACTTCGACACTCCAAGTGCTAAACTTGTTCACCTGCAAAATGTAAGAAAATACGTCATCAACGAATGCTGGTGAACACGCTGACTCAAAAATAACTCTTTTACTTTATTACCCCTCGAGACTACGCCTGTCCCGGCCCAACGTGGCTTAGGAATAACAAAGTCAAATAACACATTATAAACTAGAGCCTCTACACTAGGTCACCTCACAAACACCGCAACGTTCGACTTTATTAAGTACCCGTAAATATACACATACGGTCGTACTCCCTGCAGGAGAGCGTCCTACGACCAAGGGTGGTGCGATCATGCCCATACATCGCATAGTACCACCTATGTAAGGATCCAGACATATATATACCACAGCCTGAGGGCTAGGTTTATACCCATAGTTATAACGGTTTTAGGAACACATAGTTCATTGTAAACAATTTCATATAACAAGTTGACTCTTTTGAAAACAAGTTTAAAAGTTTGGGGGCGTATTCACCTTATCTCTTTAGGATCGGCTTCACTCACCGTCCAAGGGTCTTTCCCTTTCTTTATCTCGAACCTATAGTTACGAGTATAAATATTTGTTAGTCGGATACACGATCCGGCTTAAGACCTTTAGTCTTATATCTGAATCCTCGATTGAACCTTTAGTTCAATTCTTATTGAAAACCTCTTGTTTAAAAGTAAATTATAAACCTTTAGTTTATATTCAAAACCCGGCGTTTCTTTTTCTCCAAGAAACATAATCTTTTTCTTTTATTATTTAAGAATACTCTTTATTCTTTAAATAATATTTTCATAACAAAGAATATATACTTATATACTTACACACATATATATATGTTATCACATATTCAACATTCAATCTTTCATTCATTTCTTTGTTATGTTTTCTTTTCTTTTATCGAGGCATCGAGTATAACCTCGACTTAAGGCTTAAGCCTTGAATATAATATTCAATTATATTGAATTCATTATTACGCCTAACCTCGTTGACGTTTAGAAATCCTAGGGACTTGAGCAGCACTCCGACGCTGCTTTACTTCTCGATCGTCAAACGAATACACCAAACTTCAATACTCGTTGACACACGTATCGAGACTCATTATCATTTCAACAACACCTTATTGGTATGTGAGTGGAGGGTGGCACAACTTCTAAAGGAAACGTCGATTACACAAACGTGATATTCGAGGCACGCTTATTGAGGAAATCGTTTATATGATTATTGGATTTCTAGTGAGAGAGTAGAGAGAGGTGAGAACTGTGTTTCGATGAGTGAAAATGAGCAGCCCTTGGCCGCTATTTATAGACCAATTATGGTGTCCCAACGCGTACCGCGCCCAGCTTTTCAGCAAGCCCGTCGCGTACCGCGACGTATGCTTGCTGAGTCAATATGTAGGCTTGCCACGTGGCGACACGTGGTGACACGTGGCAGCACATAGTGCCACCGTGTGCCACGTGGCACACGTGTCACAACCTGTCAGACATCCCATCGCGTACCGTGATGGGTGTCTCTTTTGACCCGGCGCGTACCGCTATGGGTCAAGAAAATAGAATTTTCAATTTAAACCCTCAAGTTTGGATTTTGGTAAATTTTAGTCCCTAGACTTTGGAAAGTTGATCCTTTGAACTCGAAATTTTCACGGTGTTACACATATGTATACGGTTTTGTGCATATGGGTATGGGTTTGGGTCGGATCTTGGGTTAAACGGGTTAGAATGATAAGAATATTAATATTTGCAACTTAGTCCTAAAGGTTTAACGATGGGAGTTTATAGAGATAAAAGTTTAAGTTTGGAATAAAATGAAATATATATATATATATACTAAATAAACAATTATAATAATTAAATAATTTAACTCTTTGGAAATATCTTGTTGCCCGCTTACCTGCCTCTTTATTGTAATTGGAACTATTTTTAATATAATTTAACTCTTTGGAAATATCTTGATAAACGTGATGTTTTTATTAAAAATAGCCCGAACATGGAAATGGGTCGGGTAATAATTAATAAATACTAATTTGGAAAACCGAGTTGTTACAGTCTCCCCTACTTTAGGGAATTTCGTCTCGAAATTAAACGGATGTTATAACAAAACCATTAAATTTTGAGGAAAAGAAAATTTTAAAACATAATAAAAAAATTATCATAGAACAGAACTTTGAATAGTTAAAATAACACTCCAAATGCAAATCCGATAAAGGCACTTATATATAGGATGTACCAGCGTATCCACCATGTCCTTATCATCTTTACATTTGTACCGTTATTTCAACTAGCTTCAATTCTGTATTATGTCACACAATCTTACGCATCATGATTTCCATGCGAGGATTTCGATAATTATGTTCTGGACCATAATTATTTTCATTGTCGGATGGTCCACGTGATTCGTCCAATCGTGTGGTTTTACAAAACGTTTGATTTAAAAATGGCTTTGAAAAGTTTTAAGAAGTTTTAATTTACAACACTAGAAAGTCATCAATGTATAAAATAATTTCAAAAGTTGCAGTGGATTTTAATAAAGCAAAGAAATTTTAAGACGACTTTTAAACGTGAAAATATAAGTATTTAAAGTTGAAGAAGGGGTAGCTTATAAATGGTTAAGGTTAATGATGGTAAAGAAATAAGATAGAAGTAGGCTTCAATAGACAATCTATTTAATCCAAAGAAACTTTATTTATTAGATAGAAGATAAATAGTCCAAATACAAAAATAATTCAAGGCCGTAAAGAGATGTTACAATACGTAATTAAGAAAAAGACAAAGTAAGGTAAGATAGATAAAGAGAACGGGAAAGGTCTTCAATATCGTTGAGTAGCTCAATTGGCGTGACTTGAGGCACCATGAGGAGTTGCTGGAGTAGGAGCGGCTGAGGTAGATTGATTCAGCATTGCTTGGAAAAATGGAGCTTTGACGGTTTGCATGAGAGTTGTTTCTTGGAAATATGTCTGGTAAACATGAGCTTGTGGTTGCGACGTTTGGTAGTGTTGGGTTAGGTAAGGTTGACCTTGATTGATGGGAGGATCATGAGGGACATGATGTTGATGGGTTTGAGCCTGGTAAGCATGGGTCAAGTAGTATGGTATAGTCATAGATTGGGCTTGATGAGCCTAGGTAAGTTGAGGGCACGCATTACGGAGGTGATTTGGGTTTCCACGATGGTAGCTGGCACAGGTATTAGGAACACCGGGTTGAGCAAGAGGGGTAGGTTGTTGTGGGACGGCTTGTGCATTAGGCGGGACACGGCAGGTGTTAGCAAGATGGTCATAACGGTTACATTGGGTGCAATGACAGCATGGGGATTTAACTAAGAGCATTCTCAACCCATTTATCAAATTATATGAGCAAAGTTTTTATAATATAGGAAGTAGTTTAGGGTGTTGTGAGTGAAAGAAGAGAGAATGTTAAGATTTATCTGTATATTTGAAAAGTTTCTATAACACCCTAAAATTTTTAAAATATTTTTTTTAAGTTATCAGAGTAGAATTGAGAGAAAAGGTAATTATAAAGGTATTTAAAAGTATTATTTAATTAAACATAATAGAGAAAAAACAGTAATTTTTTGTGTAATTTTAGATTCGGAGATAGTGGAAGGAATGAGAATGCTATAAATAATCTAACATCGTATCTTGTTTAAATTAAAACGTATTTTGTTTAATGTTATTTTGTGCCTTAAGGCTATGTCTAGTGGAAAGGCTACAAATTAGGCGAATTGTGACGCGTGGCGCACAGTCAGCAAATAGTAGAAAATTATTTTTGGGGTGTAATGGTGTTGTAACCCTTTCGGTGCCATGTCACCATTTTTTTATTTTCTTTTAATAATTAAACTAAACGAACAAAAACCATTTAAGTTATTAAAATTTATTAAATTAACTAAATAAAACAAAAATAAATTATAATCAAAATAAAAAAATACACCGAAAAATAAAATATAAAAATACTAATCTATTCGTCATCTTCGTCTTCGTCCTCGTCTTCGTTCTCCTCCTCATCTCCTTCCGCCTCTTCGACTTCAATGGAACGATTATCCCACACGTGTTGAACCAAATCCGCCTTAAGTTGGTTATGTATCTCACTTGATGTGAGCTTGTGAATGTTTTGCGTTCGTTGCTCTTCGGTTGGTTCATATAGTGTTGGCTTATTGTTTTGCCAGTGTCTTCTAAAATCATATTTTGCAATATGATACACGTATACATGGCATCGCTCATTTTTGCCATCAACCATACATGGCATGGGTTTTTCACATAATGCCAACGTTCTTTAGAACTCCGAAACACCTCTCGATATCCTTTTACACAGACTCTTGTTTCTTCTTAAAGTATTCTCGTTTTTCTTTGATCAGGTCTTGAAACGTTTTGACGATGATCGAGTACTCTGGATATATCCCATCTGCCAAATAGTATCCGTGACGATAGAAGGTATCGTTGGCATAAAACGGTAAGACCGGGATGCTACGGCTTATGTAATACTCTAGCACGGGCGACACGTTGAGAATGTTTATTTCGTAGTTGGACCCGGCGGAGCCGAAGTAAGCCAATCAAATCCAGATGTCGTGTGAATATATGGCTTGAAGACTAACTGTTGGTACTCTATGGTCACCACGAGTGTATTGACCTTGCCATGCGGTTGGACAATTGCCCCACTCCCAATGCATGCAATCTATACTCCCGAACATGCCAAGAAAATAATGTTTGCTTTCATGTACATGTTGTAGGTCCCCCCGGGGACGTCGCCGATCGATACGAGATCCGCACGAGGTCTAGGAGTGCGGAATCCTCCTAGACTCGTTAATGGTGTACAAGATAAAGAACACAAACACGTACACGAACAAATACTAGAACGGGATAAACAAATCTGCAGATTCTTATATAATATTCAAAACACGTTACATACCGTAACATAAACAGAAACACGTCCGACCCGAGGTGAGCTCTACCTCGGGTCGTCCCTCACGACACTTCCTCTCTTTTACTCTCTAGACAAATGAACTATAACACAATTACTCTTATTTTCTAGATACAAAACCTAAACAAGACACACATATATATAGACAAAACATCTTCTCGGGCTTGGGCTTGGGCCAGTAGGCGAAGTTGATCATAACTTCGCCTATGGCGAAGTTGTGATAACTTCGCCTAAGGCAGAAGTTGTTACAACTTCGCCGTTGGCGAAGTTGTTCTAACTTCGCCTAAGGCGAAGTTGTGCTAACTTCGCCTGTGGCGTTCCGCTGGTCTGAATTGCATAGCGACGGTCACAAAATGCACCAACAGTCTCCCCTTTGACCGTTGCTCTCAATTCTAACAAACACAAAATATCATCTGTTACAAAACATGCACCAACAGACTCCCTCTTAACTGATGATCTCATGTTTGCTCATCAACAAGCCGTGTCTGAAACTGTCCTGTAGCTTCACAAATCTACTAATCACCCAGCGTCTTCCATATCAGATCTCCCCTTCAGTGTAAGCATCTCCGACTATAACGATTGAGGTCTTTGAAATGCATGCATACTCGTGCCAATAGATCATCTCAACCAATCACGTGAGTCCATCTGACTTCACCAACACGTGAAGTTGGGCTTCCTCCACAACTTCACCAACTCGTCGGCATACGATAAGGTTTAATCTTCAACTACTCAACATCAAGTGATCAATTTCATCACAAAACCACATTGACAGAATCTAACACATGACCATTAATTAATCCGAAGCATCTTCAATCACCAGGGATAACGATCAAGAACATAAACACTTTAGTTCCCGATTAAATCCAACTTGTTCCAGAATTTTCACTCTAATAAATAAGCATCACGTTTCAGGATCCAATTCTCGAACGCCTTGAAAGTAACATAAATAATATGCTCTGACCGCAATCCAGTAATGACAAAAACCTTCAGTTCAATTTGACTTTCTACAATTGGTCACCTCGAACAACAACAATTTCATTGCCCACAAACACCCGAATATGTGTCAATATCCAGTTTCAAACAATATCCCATTCACAACCTCAACTCCAAATCCAGAGTTGACACGTATTTGTTCACACGTAAGACCAAGAGATAACAAGATCACTCGTTGACGGAACAACATCTCTGGTCTCACAATAATCGTGTACACCTGGCCATACAGAAGAAAACTCCAAACAATTTTTTTTTTTTTTTTTTTTTTTTTTTTTTTTTTTTAACTTCACCTGGCTGCTAACTTCGCCTGGCCATAACTTCGCCTGGCCATAACTTCGCCTGTTCCTAACTTCGCCTGTTCATAACTTCGCCGAGAAGTCAACTTCGCCTAAAGTCAACTTCGCCTGTTCATAACTTCGCCAGACCTTATATCTTCGCTGAAACCCTACGAACAGTGACGGCAACTTCGCCTGATGAACAATAACTTCGCCTGCGGCGCTGTTCGGCCAGAAACGCACAGAAACGTGCCAGAAACACCAAAACGCAGATCTCGAACCATAGCATAAGAGCCTAAGGCTCTGATACCACTTGTAGGTCCCCCCGGGGACGTCGCCGATCGATACGAGATCCGCACGAGGTCTAGGAGTGCGGAATCCTCCTAGACTCGTTAATGGTGTACAAGATAAAGAACACAAACACGTACACGAACAAATACACGAACAAATACTAGAACGGGATAAACAAATCTGCAAATTCTTATATAATATTCAAAACACGTTACATACCGTAACATAAACAGAAACACGTCCGACCCGAGGTGAGCTCTACCTCGGGTCGTCCCTCACGACACTTCCTCTCTTTTACTCTCTAGACAAATGAACTATAACACAATTACTCTTATTTTCTAGATACAAAACCTACACAAGACACACATATATATAGACAAAACATCTTCTCGGGCATGGGCTTGGGCCAGTAGGCGAAGTTGATCATAACTTCGCCTATGGTGAAGTTGTGATAACTTCGCCTAAGGCAGAAGTTGTTACAACTTCGCCGTTGGCGAAGTTGTTCTAACTTCGCCTAAGGCGAAGTTGTGCTAACTTCGCCTGTGGCGTTCCGCTGGTCTGAATTGCATAGCGACGGTCACAAAATGCACCAACAGTCTCCCCTTTGACCGTTGCTCTCAATTCTAACAAACACAAAAGATCATCTGTTACAAAACATGCACCAACAGACTCCCTCTTAACTGATGATCTCATGTTTGCTCATCAACCAGCCGTGTCTGAAACTGTCCTGTAGCTTCACAAATCTACTAATCACCCAGCGTCTTCCATATCAGATCTCCCCTTCAGTGTAAGCATCTCCGACTATAACGATTGAGGTCTTTGAAATGCATGCATCCTCGTGCCAATAGATCATCTCAACCAATCACGTGAGTCCATCTGACTTCACCAACACGTGAAGTTGGGCTTCCTCCACAACTTCACCAACTCGTCGGCATACGATAAGGTTTAATCTTCAACTACTCAACATCAAGTGATCAATTTCATCACAAAACCACCTTGACAGAATCTAACACATGACCATTAATTAATCCGAAGCATCTTCAATCACCAGGGATAACGATCAAGAACATAAACACTTTAGTTCCTGATTAAATCCAACTTGTTCCAGAATTTTCACTCTAATAAATAAGCATCACGTTTCAGGATCCAATTCTCGAACGCCTTGAAAGTAACATAAATAATATGCTCTGACCGCAATCCAGTAATGACAAAAACCTTCAGTTCAATTTGACTTTCTACAATTGGTCACCTCGAACAACAACAATTTCATTGCCCACAAACACCCGAATATGTGTCAATATCCAGTTTCAAACAATATCCCATTCACAACCTCAACTCCAAATCCAGAGTTGACACGTATTTGTTCACACGTAAGACCAAGAGATAACAAGATCACTCGTTGACGGAACAACATCTCTGGTCTCACAATAATCGTGTAAACCTGGCCATACAGACGAAAACTCCAAACAATTTTTTTTTTTTTTTTTTTTTTTTTAACTTCACCTGGCTGCTAACTTCGCCTGGCCATAACTTCGCCTGGCCATAACTTCGCCTGTTCCTAACTTCGCCTGTTCATAACTTCGCCTGTTCATAACTTCGCCGAGAAGTCAACTTCGCCTAAAGTCAACTTCGCCTGTTCATAACTTCGTCAGACCTTATATCTTCGCTGAAACCCTACGAACAGTGACGGCAACTTCGCCTGATGAACAATAACTTCGCCTGCGGCGCTGTTCGGCCAGAAACGCACAGAAACGTGCCAGAAACACCAAAACGCAGATCTCGAACCATAGCCTAAGAGCCTAAGGCTCTGATACCACTTGTAGGTCCCCCCGGGGACGTCGCCGATCGATACGAGATCCGCACGAGGTCTAGGAGTGCGGAATCCTCCTAGACTCGTTAATGGTGTACAAGATAAAGAACACAAACACGTACACGAACAAATACACGAACAAATACTAGAACGGGATAAACAAATCTGCAGATTCTTATATAATATTCAAAACACGTTACATACCGTAACATAAACAGAAACACGTCCGACCCGAGGTGAGCTCTACCTCGGGTCGTCCCTCACGACACTTCCTCTCTTTTACTCTCTAGACAAATGAACTATAACACAATTACTCTTATTTTCTAGATACAAAACCTAAACAAGACACACATATATATAGACAAAACATCTTCTCGGGCTTGGGCTTGGGCCAGTAGGCGAAGTTGATCATAACTTCGCCTATGGCGAAGTTGTGATAACTTCGCCTAAGGCAGAAGTTGTTACAACTTCGCCGTTGGCGAAGTTGTTCTAACTTCGCCTAAGGCGAAGTTGTGCTAACTTCGCCTGTGGCGTTCCGCTGGTCTGAATTGCATAGCGACAGTCACAAAATGCACCAACAGTACATCGTATATGCGAGTCAGGTCGTTTGAAGTTGGAATCCTCAGATAACGACCAACGTATAATTGTATTATTCCTATACAAATAAATTATTACAAAATATTTATATTAAAAACAATAATTCATATAAATAATTTAAATTTTACTGATGCAAAAATTCTTCAACGAGTCTCGTGTCGTTTTCTCAGCCATCTTTAAATACTCATCATTGATGTCGGTCGTGTTGCCGTGTTCGAGGATGCGTAGAGCCGAAGTACACTTTTGGATAGTGGTGAATCCTAAATATCCTCTTGCGTCGGGTTTTTGTTGAAAATACGTATATTCCCGCTCCAAATCTCCCATGATGTGCCAACATAAAGGCCTAGACATTTGAAAACGATGTTGAAACGTAATGTCGTTAAATGTAGGTATGTCGTTGAAGTAGTCCTTCATCAAACGATCGTTCGCTTCATTACGATTCCGAAGGATATACGATCGTCTACGTGGTGATGAAGAGCTTGTAGAGCCAGACACAATCTTATTAGCGACGGCCCGCATGGGGCTCATGAGCTCTTCTGTCTCCTCCAACGCTTGTTGTTGCATTTGACGAATTCTC
This sequence comes from Bidens hawaiensis, assembly GCF_021521415.1. Taxonomy (NCBI): domain Eukaryota; kingdom Viridiplantae; phylum Streptophyta; class Magnoliopsida; order Asterales; family Asteraceae; genus Bidens; species Bidens hawaiensis. Next base: position 13,267 of record NW_027499641.1, on the reverse strand, counting down.
TGACTCTTCTTAATTACTTGATCCCAAATGTCGGAAGATTTCGGAGAATCCGGGTAATCCATTTTGAGATAGTATGAAATGAAAAGGTGAAAAAGTATGAAATTGTGAAATGGTTTAATTAGTTTGGTATTTATATTTGAGTTTGTGTATGATATGGTGGAAATGGTTGAATTGGTTTGGTATTCATATTAATTTTTTTTAATATATGTGACCGTTCAACGGTCACTTTATTATTATATTATTATTTAAACTTTAAACACGGCGGCAATTAACACCCCCCTCCATCGCCCCTAAAATCTCTGGGAGGGGGGGTGTTCTCGCCTTCATCGCCTGGATTCACCGCCCACTATGGGTGGCCTAAGTTAAATATTTAAACTCGAAATTTATTAAGTTATTATAGTCTTGTCAACTCTTCTATGAAGATTTTTGTGTTTCACTTTTAAAAATGACAAAACCTAATTGGAATTGCACCAATAAAACACATTGTCTTTTAGTAAGAACAAAAGTGATGACTTTCAATTTTGACATGTTGGTCTTTTGTGTAAGAACTGAAGTAGAGAACTCGCTTATATAATCCAAATAAATAGTTAAAAGTAGCCACTCATTAACTCAAGATGCATTCAACACCTTTTAATAACATCTACGTTTTAAATACGTAATATACTAACGCTACCAGTAAATATAGGCATCACCGATGAAAATTTTAAGTCAGAAAAACCATTGAAATATTACCGATTGATACCGTCAAAATCCATTTGGGTGTGAGACGGGACATATATCAACGATACGTCTTAGACTCTTAATTCATAGAAAAGGTACAATAATTAACTTGTCTAAACTCAAAACCCATTTTGGTATGAGACCGGACATATATCAACAATGCATCTTAAAGCATCCACAGTACATGAAGTTTTGGAAGGTTTGTGGGTCGGACAGACGGATGGGAGGTGAGGTTGGCATTGTGAAGCAAAGTCGGCGAACCTAGGTTTGTGGGGAAGGACCCTGAAACGGACTTCATATGGGCATCCCCTACTCACATTCACGTATAAATAGATATTATATATACATATAGTTTTTGTTTCAGTCAAAAATTGGCAAAGTAACTTTTGATCAAATTAGTGCGTGAGGTGAAGTGCTTAATGATTGTGATATCGAACACAAAGATATGATTATGAGAGGAAAAGCCCTTGATTATGATAATCTTCGTTTTGGTCAAGAGTTTACAACGTAATCTTTAGTCGAATCTCTTCGGTTAAAGATTATGAACTTAACTTTTGGTTGAATTACGCTTGATTATTATGATCTCCGACACAAAAAACCCCGGACGGTGAAAACTATCACCGTCGATATTATTAATAACAAAATCGGTGATTACAAAGGTTGGAGCTGATTAATAACCGTGAGCTAAGTGATACAATGAGTACTAGCAGCTAAACAAGTGAGTTGTGTGTGACCTAACAATACTATCAGCTCATATTTATAATAAGAAGGTTACAACTGTTATTCCAATTATTCCGGAAACCCTAGACTAAGTTATCATTGCTGCCCACGTTTGAGTTGACGAAGCCTCATTAATATCCATTAAAAACCCATGTTCTTATTAGCACATTAAACACGTGGTCTTATCTGCAAACAAAAAAAAATAATAATGGACAGTTGGATATCCCGAGGTATAATCCTCAGAATACTTGCATCGGCAGGATAGGTTGAAATCCCTAACTAACTCTCAGAGTATCCCGGAACTGAAAGAGTCTTCCAATATAGCCATTGAGGAACTCTTCTTTTGATTCTATCCACGTTCTTCAATGTTCATCCTAGTATTTGACCTATTCTTTTGGGAGTTACTCATCAAACGTGGTCCCACACGTGCTAATATTTAATATAAGTGCGAGATTTCAGGATAACAGTCAACATTTAACCATCAACCATTACTTGGCCCTTAATCCTAGCTGTTATAACTCATTCCACACGTTTTATGTAACCACCAACCGTGTATTTCGCATGGAGTAAATCAAAAATTAATACCTGCAATTATAAATCAACACCAAGAGAAATATCTATTTATTAGTATTAATACTCAGGATACTAGACTCATATGAGAATCCTGAACATATTCAGGATCCCGAGAATATTTAGGATCCTGAGCTGACCACAGATCCGACTATAAAATTTGGAAGACATACAAGAAACCTTCCAAAACTTAAGAAAAATCAACATGAAGCTTAACCCTGGAAAATGCTCATTCGGGTTCGAAGAAGGCAAGTTCTTGGGGCACATTGTGGGAAAACAAAGCATAAAAGCTAATCCCAACAAAGTCAGGGCTGTTCTTGAAACCAAATCCCCACAAAGTAAAAAAGGAGTGGAAAGTCTGAATGGAAGGCTTGCAGCCTTGAAGCGTTTCACCTCCAAGCTTACTGAGAAATCCCTACCTTTCTTCAAAACACTAAAGGGTTGCACCAATAAGAAAGATTTCAGGTGGACGGAAGAAGCGGAAGAAGCCTTCAATCAAATGAAGCAACACTTGGCTTCACTCCCAGCTATTGCAGCCCCTAAAACGGGAGAATTGATCTCTGTGTTTATCTCTCAGTTGCTGAAGAAGCATTAAGCGCGGTTCTAACCATCGAACGAGACAAAGTTCAGGTACCCGTTTATTTCTTTAGTAAAACACTAAAATTGGCAGAGGTCAAATACCCTCCTTTGGAAAAACTTGCCATGGCCTTAATTCAAACGGCCAGAAGGCTTCGAATGTACTTTCAAGCACACCCTATACAAGTGGTCACTGAACAACCCATCAAAAGTGTGCTTGAAAAACCAGAAAATTCAGGCCGATTGGCCAAATGGGCTGTGGAACTAGGTGAACATAACATCACTTATGTCCCAAGAAAACTATCAAAGCCCAAGTCTTGGCGGACTTCATTGTAGAAATCCCAAAACAAGTCATTCCTGAAATACACACTACTGCCACTGAACCTTCTGACCCTGAAGCCTGGAAGCTTTTTACCGATGGAGCTTCCAGCATCGAAGGGTCAGGAGCTGGGCTTGTTTTAATCAACCCCGAAGGGTTAGAATTTACATATGCTCTTCGACTTGAATTTCAAACCACCAACAACGAAGCTGAATACGAAGCATTGATTGTTGGTCTGAAGATTTCCAAAGAGATGAAGATCCAAAAGCTACAAGTCTTCACAGACTCGTTGCTTGTTTCAAGTCAAGTCAATGACAGCTATGTAGCCAAAGAGCCCAACATGAAGTACCGTGAAAAGGCAAAAGGGTTGATGACCACGTTTCAAGAATGCACCATCAAACAAGTCCCAATATCACAAAACAAGAGAGCCGATGCCCTGAGTAAACTAGCATCCCTCACTTTTGCACACCTCACCAAGAAAGTACTAGTGGAAGTGCTGAAAACTCCTTCAATTCAAGAATTGGAGGTTCAAGATGTAATCACTGAAAAAGGTCCCAATTGGATGACTCCCATAGAAAAGTTCCTCAAAAATGGTGAGTTACCTTTGGACCAGACTGAGGCTGAAAGGGTTCGAATCAAATCCAGACAGTATGTGTTACAAGGAGAAATGCTTTATAAAAAGGGCTACTTTGCACCACTGCTGAAATGTGTAGGCCCTAAACAAAGTCAATATTTGATCAAAGAGGTTCACGAGGGGATATGTGGAGCTCATTTTGGGCCAAGAACGGTGGTTGCAAAGTTGATGAACCTTGGATACTTCCGGCCTACCATGCACCGAGATGCAACGGAACAACTCAAAAAGTGTGAAGCCTGTCAAATTCATGCACCAGTTCCCAAAAGCCCTAAACACGATCTAGTCCCCATCTCCTCGGCTTGCCCATTTCACAAATGGGGAATGGATATTGTGGTCCATTCCCACCAGCCAAAGGTGGGGTAAAATTTTTGCTTGTAGCCGTCGATTACTTCACCAAGTGGCCTGAAGTCAAACCACTCGCAAAAATAACGGGCAAACAAGTCATCGACTTCGTATGGGAAACCATCATTTTCCGTTATGGGCTGCCAGGAGTGTTGGTCACGGATAATGGGAAACAATTTGTTGAGAAGCCTTTTAGCACATGGTACAAAGAGTTCAGAATCACTCAAGTGTTCAGCTCAGTTGCATACCCACAATCCAACGGCCAAGTTGAAAGAACAAACAGAACAATCGTTGAAGGAATCAAAGCAAGGCTGGGAAGGCACAACAAAAATTGGCTTGAAGAACTCCCAAACGTTCTATGGGCAATAAGAACAACCGAAAAGACAAGCCACAAACGAACGCCTTACATCCTAGTGTTCGGATCGGAAGCTGTAATCCCAGCCGAAGTCGGAGTTGTGACTCAAAGAACACTCAACATGGACCTTGAATCAAAAAAAAATGAGACCATGTTGAATTTGCAACTCCTTGAAGAAATTCGTGATCAAGCCGCAATACAAGAGGCTAAATACAAGCAAAAAATGGAAGCTTATTACAATGCTAGAGTAAAGCATGAACGCTTCAAGCCTGGAGACCTTGTACTCCGAAACAACGAGGCCAGCAAGAAAGAAAATCAATGAAAACTTGGCCCAAAGTGGGAAGGACCATACACAATCCTCGAAGCCCACAAGGGTGGATCCTACAAGCTGGCTGACGCAGAAGGCAAAAGGCTTCCAAGACACTGGAACGGCAAAACCCTTAAAAGGTTCCATGCCTAGTCAAAATATAAAAAATGAATTTCAAGAGATGTACAATTCTCCTTTTTGTGAAACAACAACCTCTTGAATGAATGATAAACTTTTTGTCATAACTTGTCTTTACTATCCTATAATCAGGTTGAGAACCTAGCAAGAAACTCCATGGCAAGGGCCATGTAAGGGGATGATCTCCCAGGCCACATCGCTCAATAGGTTCAAGGGTTAAATGGACCTATATAAGGGGTGAGTACCTATATCAATTCAACTCCATGAGACTTAGAAAATTTTTCAACTAAAACTTGTCTCATAGACAAGTCTGAACAACCTACACCAATTCGTTCCTTAAACTTCAAAAAGTTTACGAAAACAAAAAACATACACTAAGTAGTGATATAAAGGATAGCCAACATGTGCTTTTTACCTAATGAAGCCTCGAAGCTAAAAGTGACTGCAGCACTAAAACTTCTTAAGGAAAGTTAGCTAAAATCACATCAAACTAACAAGACAAGCAACCAAAATACACAGAACATCACAGTTCATAAACAAGGCCATTACAAGGCCATAGCTAAACAAGCATTCATACATAATAATCCAATTAAGGCTAAAACAAGGAAATCACAAGGATTCCCAAGAAAATGTTCAAAGGGCCAAAAAGGCCAAACACAACCACAAGGCAGAAACTTTAAGAGTTCCATGCCAAACCTACATTGTTTAAAGATTACATAACATTGTTTTAAAGTGCTAAGAAAGCTACGAATAAAGTGTTTAAACATCAGGAACAGGCTTTGAGGTACTAGCCTTACCACCCTTAGCCTTCTTGGACTTCTTGACTTGCGGGACAACATCAGCAACAGCCGAGCCTTCGAGGCTTGCCACATGAGACCCGTCGCTTTCCCTAGATAAAGTCTCTTCACTATCACCAGAACATGAACGTTTTTTCGACAAAGACTCAATCACCTATTTGGCAACCTTCTCATCAAGGCCGGCTGGTTTCAAACCCTGCAAAACTGAAAGTGGCTTATCATAGCATGATGAAACCACACCCACATAAGGGTAAGTGAGCCTTTCCATCGCATGAACTGAACCAGTAAAAAGCTTGTAGGCTTCATGGTTGAACAAGGGGGACTGCTCCATAGGCTGACCGGTTTCGTGATGATGGAAGCCTGCAATGAAGCCCAAATGCTTCTCATGACCTAGCAGCTTCGTGTAAACATCACCCAGCACCGATTTAAACTCTTTAGAATGAAGCAAGTAAGATACAACTTGCTGAAACCCATGATCAATCAACCACTTGTTGTCATCAGAATTCTGAGTAACCGAAGCCTTCAAGCCTTTCTTCTCCATCTCGAAGGCTCTCCTCTGCACCTCAAAGGCTTCACGGTCAGCATCCAACTTAGCCCTATCAGCCTCCATGGCTTTCTTCAACCCTGCCATCTCAATCTCATGGCCACGAGCCAACTCTTCAATCCTCTTCACATGCACTTTCGCCTTCTCTGAATAACCTTCAACTTCTTTCTACATAACCGCCATAGAGGCCTTCATCTTCTCCTTCGACTTCATGAACTCCTCATACTCCTCCATCCCCGTGCAAAACCGAGTAACACCTTCTGCCAAAAGGGGGAAAAGTTACAAGAGTTCAAAATCAACCTAGACAACAGGGATTCACCTTCCATCTTGGAGATAGTATCACGAACCCCCGGAGGAGAAAAATGAGCCAATGCATCGGCACAAACCTCGGGATCCTTGAAACTATCCCCAACCTTGACACTCCATCCTGGCACATAAACTGCATTCCCGTCCAACCCTTGAACGACTGGCATCTCAACCTTCTTGCCAGTCGACTTCTTCTTCTTAGAAACCTCTGTTCCTTCTCAGCCTCCATAGTTGGGCCTTGGTCTTCAGAAACCTGAATATCATCATTAACCTCAACTGGCTCATGAGAAGATGAGGCGGCAACAGACTTTAACAAACGACGTGTGGAACGACGAGTGGAAGATTTTGGAACAACGGTCTTGGTGAACCCTTTAACATTTGCAACCCCAGCATACTCAGCATCCTCAAATGACCCTCTTTCCCTCGAATAACCGAATCCTCCCCAACAACGGCTGCAGCATCAATAAAAGCAACGTCGGAAGTATCGTCACTCTTTAGGAAGTCTAAAGCAGACATGACTGCAAACACAAAAGAAATCCATCAAAAAATATATCAACAAGGTAAGCCAAATACGGGATAAACAAGCGCATATCCTTATTATCCCTCATAAGCACGGGATCCCGATTAGGCTTATCCCAAAGTTTGCTAATTCCTAATAACACAAGAAGATGTTCGGGGAGAGCGCGAAGACGCGAATGACATGTTCTAATGGATTTCAAAAAGGCTTCGTTTAACTCAGATTCGGCCGGTTCTAGTTCATTTAGAACGGCTTCAGGTTGTCTCCAAACGGGTTTAAACGGAAGGATAGAATCAGAAATAAAGAAAAACCGGTCCTTCCAAGAACCGAGGGTCGTAACCGCTGAGGAAACCAAACATATATCAACCTTGGTATGTTCGAACGTGTACCAATCACCATTTTTCGCTAAGCGAAAGAAACGGCGAAAATTCAACAGCGAAGGGTCATAACCTAGGGCTCTACACAAAACTTCAAAGTGCAAAACCCTAGCGAGCCCTAACGGATGGATTTGGCCAAATGATATACGATAATACTCCAGAAAATTAAGAACAAAAACTGAAAAAGGGTGTCGGAGGTTAGAAAATTCGTAATGAAGGCAATAAGAGCGATAAAACCCGCCGGACAACGATCGATGGAAGAATCGACCGGTGGAGCAATCGGTTTGTACTTTAACCCTATCCCCCCTCCCCCATTCAATACAAAACGATTCGACCTCTTATTGGGTCAATCGGGAAAAACTGATCGAAAGATCCTTTTTGAAAACCATAATTTTGAAAGAAAGATGAAGGATCGAGACTAACCTGTGGGAAAATTGAAGGAAACTTGTAAGTGTTTATGGTGGAAATTTTTAAGAGAAAGATAGAAGAAATGAATAGTTATCTGGTTAATAACTATTAATGAAAAGCAGTTATTGGAAACCGTAATCTGATAGTTACAATCACATCAACTGTCACATCAATAATTCAAAAAACAATCAAAACTGAACAAAGCTTCGGAGCCTTCAAGCCTTGAAGCCTTTAAGCAATAAACAAAATGTGTGCAAAAGTCAGAAGCCCTTGAGCATACTCCTCAAATACCTCTGACTTGGGGGGCTGATGACGGGGGTAGCCCAAGGAAATAATAAAATGACTGAAACACACTAACGCTAAAATGGTTAAAAGGTTAAAAGCTTCGTTTCCCCGCCCAAACTTATGTAAACAAGTACCCACGTGCTACAGTACGATGTCACATCACTGTTCACATCCTTGTCCCCTCTGAACAAAGGACATGCTCAGATAAAGTAATATTATTTTAACTATGGTCCAGCGGTCCAAAGCTTCCCGCCCATAAAGGTCAACTCTCTAGGAAAACTGGAGGGAAACTAGATTAGTTACAACTGGACTAAAAGGCTTACATCTCCTCCATATAAATAGATGACTTAGCCATAAACAAGAACAACATATTTGGGCAGATAACACCATCTCCCTAATCTTCTCTTCTTCCTTGAGAAATATGCTCTTAGCTTATTTCTTTCTTACTTCAATAACTTCATAGCTTCACCAAGAATATCATCCTAAAACCGATTCCAAACATCACGGTTCTTGATCTTCGGTGATCAATAACAACAAACAACTAACAAGTGAACCTCCTTCTACGTTTTGCAAACGTAGAGGGACACTACGACCTGCGTTAGGTTAACCTGAACCTTTGAAGCTTGTTAGCCTAACCAGTCCATTCACTATCATTGGTCTTATCTTTGTTGTAGCAACAATACCCATGAATTTAGGTCAAATGCATGAGAAACTTTTATTTACAAATAAAGAAATATGGTTGCTTGAGATAATTTAAGGCCCTAACCCCTACTAGTGGAAACTCAACGAACAAAAAATTTAGGAAAAATAAATTCAATGAACATGATAACCGCAACTCAGTTATTTTTTGCAACACTATACACTAACCATGAGCGGAAAATGAGCAGGAGTCTGGTAGCAAACAAAAGGATGGTACACAGATAAATGTGATGTACATCAAATCAATGAGTAAAACTGAGAGGTGCTGAAGCTGACACATGTGTTGCTACGCCTATTTATGATCATCAACAACTAATTCTTACCATTGACAATGAGATGGTAAAATGACGGAACCTACGATGGGAGAAGAAGAGGAAGAAATATTTTGGGGGCTATAAAGATCTTTGTTTTAAGGGAAAACAAAGGTTGAGTTGGTTTTGTGTTTAGTCTTTTATGTTGTGTAGAGATGGCAAAAAAGAATCTGAAGCAAATACCAGAAATCCGTAACAAGTGACTCGTTCAATATTTGTGTGGATCAAACTCAATGTGCATGGTCCCTCTATCATATTATCTTTTCTTTAATATTAGTTTAGTTTACAAATTTTAATGCATTTCTTAACTTCTTTTTGGGGTAAAGATGTCTTTCTAACAATACCTACATATTTAGCCCCTCAATTTTTATCAACTTTTACTATATAAACAATAATTGCATTTATGGGCCCTTATGTAAAACCAACTACCCCTTACGATTTTTAAAAGATCATAACTATTTCATACGTTAATATTTAAAAATAGAAACTACACCATAAAAACGAGAATAGTGTTCTCTTTAATTTGAGTATAGTAATGCTATACTTTGTAATTTTAAAAAATTCACATGTCACACGAATACGATTTACGACCGACAGTCGGGTTCTGGCAAGGTGTTTAACATAGCCGGGTTACACCGACACTAGTTAAGCGTTCGATGTCGGGTTACGTGCGTACCGACATCGGTTACGAGTCATATGCCGCGTTACACACGTGGCGACGCTAGATTTCATGCGTTCAAGCGCGTGTTACCCGTGTACCAAATCTGGTTACGCATCCGATGATGCATTATGTTTTTATCATTGTCAAGTTACGCTCGTACCGGCAACGGCTATGTGGTCGATGTTGCGTTCGTTACATGTGTAGGGACATTGGTTACAAGTTTGATATCGCTTTATGCGACAGATGTGGGTTTGTGTTCGTTCAAATATTGGTTAACGCGCACAGCGAGCCTGACGGGCGTTACGCGCCTACTAACGTCGGGTTGTACATGTCATATCAACCTTTTCTGATCGGTTGGAAAATAACACCACCTGATTCTAACACGTTTGAAAAATAACACCAACCCATTTTGACACGTACATAATCACGCAATATATGTTCGCAATTTTGCACGTACATAATTGCGCATAAAGAAAAATAATTACACACCTTCTATGATAATTAACATATATTTATAATTAAGCATTATAATCACACATATTATACGCACAACACACTTATGTATAAAGAAAATCATTTTTTTTCTTTGAAAAAAAATATTATAGCAAAAAAATAGTAGTTTGTTTTTTTAGAAAAAAATACTTATGTAATTTTTTTAAATTGTTTGATTTTATGGTGTTGTTTTTTATATAATAATGCCGTATAGAAAAGTTATCAATGTTGTGAAAGTTGAAGAATTATGCTTAATTTAGGTTCTCGTATAAGAAGGAGAAAAATATAAATGCATATAAATTTCAATAGTTTAAGTAAATACAAGTGTTAAAACACATTAGGAAACTTATAAATAATTATCTTTTTGTTTAACGTTAAACATTTATTATTGTTTCTTTGTCCCATATGAATGGAGAAACCATATGGAAGAGACTACATATTCTATAAATACAAGTTCAGTCCTTATAACAAGCAAATGACTTACTTAACTCTTTGGTTAAGTAAAGTCTTAGAATTAATCCATCGACATAATTAAGTTATATGTGTGATATTTATGATAAAAAATTGTAAAGTTAAGCCAAATTGAGTCAATGAGAAAACGTGTGGTCCTCTTGCAGAATCTAATCGCATAACATGATACGTACACGAGACGATTACGTTAAAAATACTTTATTGATATACGTTACCGTTCATACATAACGCCCTGCTTGCGGTGCGCGCATATAAAGTATATATGTGTGAACCCTCGGGTGGGCAAAAGTAAAATTGCACTAATTTTGACGTTATTTTACCAATCTCGTGAAAATAACGTTAAAGGTGGCGGAAGGTTAATCAGGCATCATGTGGTGGCGTTGATAGCCGAAAGACAAGGGCACATGCACCAATCAGCCGGTGTCCCTGATGATCGAGTGTTATGTGCCTTATGTCCAAGGCTTGATGCAAAACTACTATCGAGCCGGGGGTCTCACCGGAAGCAGCCTCTCTATCCCTATGGGATAGAGGTAAGGCTGTCTACATCTTACCCTCCTCAGACCTTACCATAGCATTGTTATTGGTGGGATATACTGAGTACGATGATGATGATGTTACCGTTCATATATAACATACGTTATGTAACAACTCGGACTTTTCGAATTTTATATTTTTATTAAAACCATACCCATTACGATGTTTGGGAAATTTTACCGCATTATTAAGTAAATTAACTATTATTATATTATTATTTAACTAATTATATAATATGTAGGGCTGTAAACGAGCCGAGTCGAGTCGAGCTAGAGTATGCTCGAGCTCGAGCTTGAACTTAATCGAGCTGGCTCGAGCTCGGCTCGTTTTCTTTATCGAGCTGAAAAATCGAGCTCGAGCTCGGCTCGTTTAAAGTTCGAGTGAGCTCGAGCTCGTCGAGCTGGGCTCCTTTAATTTTTTTAAATTTTTTATTTTTATTTATTATATTTTTTATTTTATATTTTTTAATTTTGATAATAAAATAAAAAAATATATATATTAACATACATATTATATAAAATTTATAAGTTAAAGAATTTATAATTTATATGTTTTATTTTCGTTATTATTTTATAAAGTTTTAGGTATCGAGTGGCATAATATATGCATAATTTTAATTTATTTATTTCTTGGTATTATATAATTACATATAGATATTAAAATTTAGGGTTTAATCTAAACAAGCCAACGAGCCGAGCTAACGAGTCAAGCCAAGACCGAGCCACGAGCCGAGCTGACCCTGGCTCGAGCTCGGCTCGTTTAGAAAATCAAGCCGAGTCGAGTCGAGCTCATTTAAAATCGAGCTTTTTCGAGCCGAGCTTTTTTCGAGCTATTTTCGAGCGAGTTTCGAGCGAGCCACAAGCTTTTTGAACAGCCCTAATTATATGTGATTATAAGTTTCTATAATAGGTAATTTTAACCCAAAACCAAACTTTTGTCCTAATATAGTTTCAAGTTTCATTTTCTAGGGACTGAAAAGTAAATTATATATATTATTATTTACTTTTAATCGTCAAACCCTATAACCCGTATCTCACATTCAATCCTAAACCGATGACCCGTTTCGTGAACCCGAAATATAATCGAGGTTACTTGGACCTCAAATCTCGCTGTGTATATGGAAATTTAATCATAATCACGTTGTACATACCAATTTCGGCATAACCGACAGTATAATTTAGTTTAATATGATCAAGAAGGATTCGTTTTCCTATTTTGCTTATGCCGACAATAACTTAAACCCTATTATATAGGTAAACGGTTGGTATAATTCAATTAAGCTGGCAATTATAATCTGTAGACCCTCGCCGTCATAACCCCTTAACTCAATTGGATTATCATCAACGTCTGATATCCATTTGTCACTTGTCTTGGCCGTCGCCGTTCGTTTCAAATTAACCAGTTTATAGCGAACCAACAGGTAAATTGATTTGTTGATCTTACTCGCCCCTTGATTAATTAACAGTAACCCCAACATGAATTGTATTAACAATCCATAGTTAACGTGATTGATGTTTCTAGGGTTTTGTTCTTAATCTGGTTGTTTTTGTTCTTGTATACAATTATTGGAAACCAAATCTTAAATCGCATCGCTGTAGCTCAGCTGGTTAAACACTTGGTTAACGGGGCGGAGGTCGCGGGTTGGAGCCCCCGCCACCCCGAGTTTTTAGATTATTTTTGTTAGTTTTCCATTTAAATCATTTTAATATGTAAAATAGCAATATAATGAATAAATAAAATTGTTTTATTAAAAACCGACTATTAAACTTGTGTTCTTTCTCATCTTCGTCCGTGTATGTACGTATATGTAAACATATATGTATATATACGTCTATATATAATATCTCGTAAATTAAATATTATTGATTTTAATATATATATATATATAAGGCAAACTTTATATACTTATATACTTTAACGAACTAATAATTTTTTTAAGATACATTTATTCATATAATATTTTTATATAATTAAATATTTTAAATATTATAATATACTTTTAAACGGATTTGTAAAGTCTAATAAATATTTTAAAAAGGTATTTTATTTATACAATATTTTTATATAATAAAGTATTATAATATACTTTATTGTAATTTAACAACTAATAATTTTTCATATATTATCTTTATATAAAATAAAATATTATATTAATTATAAATAAAAAGAATATAATATGACTTA